>NC_041397.2:24490326-24542826 GCF_900747795.2 Erpetoichthys calabaricus
CACAACACACAATAAGAAACAAAGAAAAAAAAGCTTTTGGGTGGAGTATTCCTTTTAGGATTGAAATAGAAATGAAAGAAACTAGTTGAGAATCCTTTGCAGTTTTGCATAAATATCCTGGACAACTCAGGATAAAGAATTTTTATTTTGTCCAAGAACTTGGAAGAGTTTCGAGGAGATTCTGGTCCACCATCCGGCGTCTCAGGAAGGGGAAGCAGTGCAGTGTCAACACTGTATATGGTGGGGATGGTGCGCTGCTGACCTCGACTCGGGACGTTGTGGGTCGGTGGGGGGAGTACTTCGAAGACCTCCTCAATCCCATTAACATGCCTTCCAATGAGGAAGCAGAGCCTGGGGACTCAGAGGTGGGCTCCCCCATCTCTGGGACTGAGGTCACCGAGGTGGTCAAAAAACTCCTTGGTGGCAGGGCCCCGGGGGTGGATGAGATATGCCCGGAGTTCCTCAAGGCTCTGGATGTTGTAGGACTGTCTTGGTTGACACGCCTCTGCAACATCGCATGGACATCAGGGACAGTGCCTCTGGATTGGCAGACTGGGGTGGTGGTCCCCCTCTTTAAGAAGGGGGACCGGAGGGTGTGTTCCAACTACAGAGGGATCACACTCCTCAGCCTCCCTGGAAAAGTTTATTCAGGGGTCCTGGAGAGGAGGGTCCGTCGGATAGTCGAGCCTCGGATTCAGGAGGAAGAGTGTGGTTTTCGTCCTGGTCGCGGAACAGTGGACCAGCTCTATACCCTTAGCAGGGTCCTGGAGGGTGCATGGAGTTTGCCCAACCAGTCTACATGTGTTTTGTGGACTTGGAAAAGGCATTCGACCGTGTCCCTCGGGGAATCCTGTGGGGGGTACTCCGAGAGTATGGGGGTACCGGCCCCCCTGATAAGGGCTGTTCAGTCCCTGTACGATCGGTGCCAGAGCTTGGTCCGCATTGCCGGCAGTAAGTCGAACCCGTTTCCAGTGAGAGTTGGACTCCGCCAGGGCTGCCCTTTGTCACCGATTCTGTTCATAACTTTTATGGACAGAATTTCTAGGCGCAGCCAGGGCGTTGAGGGGGTCCGGTTTGGTGGGCTCAGGATTGGGTCACTGCTTTTTGCAGATGATGTTGTCCTGTTTGCTTCATCAGGCCGTGATCTTCAGCTCTCTCTGGATCGGTTCGCAGCCGAGTGTGAAGCGGCTGGAATGAGAATCAGCACCTCCAAATCCGAGACCATGGTCCTCAGCCGGAAAAGGGGTGGAGTGCCCTCTCAGGGTTGGTAGCGAGATCCTGCTTCAAGTGGAGGAGTTCAAGTATCTCGGGATCTTGTTTACGAGTGAGGGAAGAATGGAGCGTGAGATCGACAGGCGGATCGGTGCGGCATCCGCAGTAATGCGGGCGCTGCATCGGTCTGTCGTGGTGAAAAAGGAGCTGAGCCGCAAGGCGAAGCTCTCAATTTACCAGTCGATCTATGTTCCTACCCTCACCTATGGTCATGAACTATGGGTAGTGACCGAAAGAACGAGATCGCGAATACAAGCGGCTGAAATGAGTTTCCTCCGCAGGGTGTCTGGGCTTTCCCTTAAAGATAGGGTGAGAAGCTCAGTCATCCGGGAGGGGCTCAGAGTAGAGCCGCTGCTCCTCCGCATCGAGAGGAGTCAGATGAGGTGGCTCGGGCATCTGATCAGGATGCCTCCTGGACGCCTCCCTGGTGAGGTGTTCCGGGCACGTCCAACCGGGAGGAGGCCCCGGGGAAGACCCAGGACACGCTGGAGGGACTATGTCTCTCGACTGGCCTGGGAACGCCTTGGGATTCTCCCGGAAGAGCTAGAAGAAGTGGCCGGGGAGAGGGAAGTCTGGGCATCTCTGCTCAAGCTGCTGCCCCCGCGACCCGACCTCGGATAAGCAGGAGACAATGGATGGATGGATGGAACTTGGAAGAGTTGTGGGGTATTGGCCAGGTCACAATTTGTGGGCTCCTTCTCAGCATTTCATAACATTCAGCTTTCTGTCCTCACCAATTAAATGAGTAGCAAGGGTTCATTTTAGGGATACTGGATATTCCAACTGATGGGTGAAAGACAGTGGCACCCTTTCATAATGGTAGAACACTGTCCCCATTTGTTTTATTCTCTGCATAAATGACAATAAAATGCCCACACCAATGGCTTTGATGTTAAATTTGTCAAAGACACTGTTCTCTTGCTCTTGTTCTTTAAGGATTGTAGCTCAGCTCATTGTATATTTAGAGACTGATGTCACAGCCAGCACTCCAACCTCAAATGGCCACACTGCAGTATCCAACAAGCTGTCAGGTGTTTATATTGCCACCTTAGAAAAACAAATTGTTATATCATACTGATCCAGTTCAATGCTACTTCATGAAAATTAACATTTTCTACCGGATTATGGTTATTCATGCTACAAATCTATTTTAATCAAATGCTACCCTCAGCATTAGATCTATAACCTGTTTTACAGCATACATTTTTTTAGTTTGGTTCATTTTATCCTATACAGAGCTCTCCACTAAACATAGGTTTAGACATCTTAGAAAAAAATTACAAATAAAAGCATATATATCACAAAAGCAAAAACCCATGCAACATTTAAACAGGCTATTATAAAAATCAAATCAACTTAAGTACAACTAACATTTTTAATTAGACTGCTTATGTAGTTAGATGTCAGCTACCGCTAGCACTGCTTCAGCAGTTACTTTAAATCACAGTCAAAAATGTTTTGCTTTTATAATCAAACCTCTTTTTTCCCCCCAAATAAGTAACATGCATTTCCATTGTGAACATCAAGTGCAAAAAAAATCTACAAAGGAGTTAATTTTTTTTAATTAAAATAACGTCTGTATTAAAGAGATACATTAATAAGAATTCAACCCAGTACAACTTTGTTTTCAGCAAGTAATTGCAAGTGTGGTCAATCTCCTTCCCAAGTTCATTGCAAAAAACTTTCCACATTAAGTTATTTATATAACATGTTAACACGGTGATTGAATAAATATTTAAACATCTTTTATAAAAAGATACAGAACAGAGATGCATGTATTGACTAACTCATGATGCAAATAGCACTGAATATTTTTATTTTAAATTCACTTGCTGCACGTGGAAGCAACCATGAACACTAACCGTAAAACCTGTCACTTAATTCCTAAGAGAAGAACATCTAGAGCAAAAATAAATGGTAATTTTAAATCCTAAAATAAAGGCAATTGTTGTCAAATTAATTTAGCTTTGAATACTGTAATTCAACTAATAAAAATCATCTTGTCAATATGTGACTGAGCAATGAGCTAATGTTCCCCATTATTTGCTACATGTCCACATGGCTTTCAGCCGAGTCACACCTACACTAAAAAAGTCGTGACCGCCACAGACCTGGACACACGTCACCACAAGTGCACATAAGAGTTTCATTGTATATTGTCACACACGTGCGAGTAGGATGCTTACATAATTGTAATAAAACATCCGACCAGGGGGCAGTGGGGTGCACTGACAGTCTTTCTCAGTTCCCTACAGACCTTTCCTGGGAAATCCTGCAAGGTTCTGGTGCCTCCAAAGATGTCACTTCCGCTTCCAGCTCCTTTGATAATGTCACTTCCGGTCCAGACAATGTCACTTCCAGATTCTGGGCCCTTTGATGACGTCACTTCCTATACAGGCCTTTAAAGCCGTCATCTTTGCCACATGTAATCAGTTCTGTTTTGTACTCAGTCTGGTGAAGATCTCCGTTACAAAAAAGCTTTTTGCAGCCAGGGATATTATACGGGTGGCTGCCCCAAACCTTTTTATGATGTCTGGACTCAGTTATTATCACAATATACATAACAATAAATCTAAACTGAACTGATTACACTGCATTGAAGTTTTGGTAACAGCCTTACGATTTTTGAAACAGCCAAGACACCTGCACAGAACCAATCAACAATCAGCATTTCACACTTTCCATTGCATGCCCTGCACATACATGATAAAAAATACTGACAAAATTAAAATGACATGAGTATGCAATACAGTCAAATCATTATGAAACCACCTCAAATGCCACAAACAAATTACTCTTGCTGAGGATAAGGTAGCAAAGAACTGAGGACAATATTTATGAGTGAGAAAATCCAGTGATACTCTGATACCAGTCATTCCATAAATGCACGGGAAGAATGTTTAAGTTTCATGCAGACTCAAGAGCTGCAATGCAGGATTGACACCACTGTACTACTGCTCTGGCTATGCTAAAATGTATGTACTAAACTTCAACCAGAATAAACCTAGATGTATGTTTATAATGCCTGTTCAGTTATCTTCATTGCAATATGATTCCAGTGACAGCATGCAACATCTCTGGAAATAACTATATACAGTATATAGTTGTATATATTGTCTACTTGTCCACAGAACAGGGACAGAAGTTCACATCTTGGCATCAACATTAAGTGCATGGAGAGAACTCTTTGAGGTAAAAACAAGTCCCTAGACCTGCAGGGTACCACAGAGGAGGACAAGCAGCAAGGTGAAATACACGGCTAGTCTCCTTTTAAAATGGCTGAATGTTTTGCTTCTTTTGCCTTTTCTCCTTCCTGGAACAACAAGGCTACATTGTTTTACAATATGAGTGCAATCTTAAGATGCAGATACTCAATGGGACTTTTGGCTTGAAAAAAGTTGGTTTTAATGCTTTTAGTTTTAATGCTTTTGTTTTCACTTTTTAGCATCTAATAATAGAGGTAAAGGACAGCAGGTCCAGAATGATTTATATTTTTTAAAATTAATTTAAAAAAAAACTTCACTTTAGAAAACAGTATCAAGTGGAAAATACATACCGTGAATGTAAAGAAATAACTGATTTAAAAAAAAAAAAAATCCTTTAAGTACACTCATTAAATCACCCACAAGCCAACCCAAACTGGTTTTTAGTCCTCAATACAGAGGTTATATCCATGAAGAAGTCAGTTCTGTTATAGATTTTTTGCACTTGATGTTCACCTTAGGGCAATATAATTTTCATAAAATTTAAATAACTCTAAGTCCTTCAAAGGTTTTAGAGTGTTGTAGAATAAACACCGAAGTGTTGGTACTGATAAGTAATCAAAACAGTATAAGTAGTTTGACTAAGAGTGGTACATATAAAATTGTACAAGTTTATCGATTATATGTGGCTTAAATTCAGCTTTCTAGGTTAATACTTTTCATAAGAGCTGCAGTAGAAAGAAAAACAAATAACCATTACTAAATACAAAACTATTGCTAGCTATTGTTGAGCTGAAGATAATCTATAGCACCGAGATGCAAATGCAATGTTACAGTAAAGCATGTTAATAACTATAAGGTCCTTCTCTTGCTTGTTACATGAAGACAAGTACACCTTAATATGCATAATATAAATTTCAACACACTGTACATGAAGAGATTTTTTTAGGAAACAAAGACAGAAGTTTTATGGTAATGTTGCTATCTATATTACTAAATGACAGTTGTATAATTATATGCACGGACGCCGGACGCACCGAGGCACATGCGCACAGCGCCTCAGAGTCAAACCCAGCGGCTTCCCAGAGTCAGTAGCTGGCGCCCAAACAACACAACCTGTAAACTAAACTTGCTCTAATCCACTGTGCCAGCAGTCAGTGTGGCATATTTGAATCACATAACGGTAATTCAGTATTAAAAGTAAGTTGAATTATGATTCCTAACAGTAAACGACTTCTATCTAACGACACAGCCACAGAAAAACAAAAACGAGACCGCATGGATACAAACAATAAACGAAGGCTCCTACAACGCGCTTTAGAAACACCAGAAGCAAAGAAGTCACGGCTCCAAAATGAAAGAGCTCAACTAACGGAAATACAAAAACGAGCCCGTATGGATAAAAGCAACGAACGAAGGCGCCCACAACGCGCTTCTGAAACAGCAGAGGCAAAGGAGTCAAGGCTCCAAAAAGAAGGAGCTCAACGATTAGAAATACAAAAACGAGCCCGTATGGGTACGACCTGTAAACTAAACCTGAGGTAAAGCATGCACGCCAGGTTGTACAGTATATATGCACAGATGCCAGAGGCAACAGGCAAGCCGTACACACTACCACCGCTGCCTGAACGCGACCGCCCACACCACCACATATACTACCTTCGTTTAGTAATGTGCCCCTCCAAGCCTGGGTCCGCCGCCATCATCACTTCAGCACGCAAATCCGCCACCATCAGCAAACGACTTCTAGCTGACGACACAGCCATAGAAAAACAAAACAGAGACTGCATGGATAAAAACAATAAACGAAGGCGTCTACAACGCGATTCTGAAACACCAGAACCAGATGAGTCACAGCTCCAAAAAGAAACCACTTCAGTACAAATATGTTTATTTAATTGAAATGAAAAATTTCCCAGGACGCACCCACCCTCCATGATATTTCATCCCTCCAAATATCGAAGGGAACAGAAAGTGATTGCCATTCTTGGATTTGCGATTCTTTCGAGAATCGCGGGTTTACTGGTACTTAATAATCATGGCACTGGAAAGAGGCAATGTGTTTCCTGCATGCTGATCAGCATACATAATTATGAATTTTACTGTATTCTATACACATGACAATAAAAAAAAACCTATAATCCAATATAATTAATGCACCCAAACACAACATATATTATACTGTGTACACAAACACAGAAATTGTCTCTACTTTAAAATTCAACTACAGGTAGCTTTAAAAACACAGCATCGAGATAAAGCATCAAAGAAGCTGTTTCAGTACTTTACTTTGTAACAATGTCAGGTCAGATCAAAAAAATACCAGGGCCAAAAAAAAAAAAAAAGAAAGAAAAAAATCCTCCATTAACAAAATACTGTATAACAATGCATGCCCTTCAAATGACATATACAGCACTCGCTTTTTTTACAATCATATACATAATGACTAGTCATCCTTTCACATACACAATTTGGATAAAGCCAAAGTAAGCACTGAATAATCAAAGCTTTCAGCTTTTGTCTATCATATAGCACAAATTGCCTACTAAACTGGTTACGCTGAATTAAACTCAAGAGATGATTAAGGTTTGCCTGATAAAGAAGGATTACCTCATAATTCAGGTATGGCAAGGAGGCAGTCTGATTTGAAAATGAAAGACTGTTCCTACAAATGTCAGGTGTGCTGGAATATTTTACCTCATAAAAGACTGAAAAGGTACTTTAATTTTGTAGAAGAGACAAAACTATTGCCTTGCTATAAAACAGTTAAATATTTTTTACAATAAGGCCTTTGTTTTCTCCAATGAGAACATTTTTTGGCAAACTAGGCACTAGGACATCAAAACAGAGCAGCTACTATTACACACCTTTGACTTCTAAATGATAATCAGTACTGAGCAATGAATGTAATTTGCTCTTACCCTGTTTAATGTTTCTGATTAATTAATCAACTAATTTTAGGTAATATGTTTGACATAACTTCAAAGACAAACTTACTTCAAAGATAAACTTATCTAGGCACACATTTCTTCACCTTCACAAATGGCATTAACGTGTATTTTGCACCTGGACTATATCAGGATATAATACTGCCGGATTACACTTACATTTGGCATTAAAATGCATCTTCAGGGTAAAAACTTAGTCCACTAACAACCCAATGTCAACTTCCCTGTGTAAAATAGAAATCAGCTTATACTAACATAAATGTTTTATGCTAGTAGAAAATGCATTATTCATTTCTGGCCACCATCAAATATGGTCTAAGTGATCAAATAACAAGTGTATTTTTTTAAATGTGATCAAGTATCATCTGATTGTAATGGGACAACCAAAAGTGCATGTTAATGCCAGTTACAAAGAGAGCAGAAGGTTTAAGTGAAAGCCAGAAAACAGACAATGTGGGAAGAAACAGTTTTTTTTTTTTTTTTTGGACAATGTTTCATACATAAAAAGATTTTTTTTCAGGCACACTGTTACCAACAATAAGAACTAACCAATTACTGACAATGTAGCTAATATTAATGCCCGTGTTTAGCAAACAATACATATGTGTCTAATTTAATTTAGTGGTGAAATAATGAGACCCTCTTCTCCTTCAAGAAGAAACACATAGAAGAGTTATTTGAGTACAGTAATCCCTCGCTACTTCGCGGTTCACTTTTCGCGGATTCACGACTTCGCAGGTTTTTAAATACAAGTGATTGCCCGCCTATCGCGGAAGTTATGTTCCAGACCCATCAGCAACAGGAGAAAATCCGCGATATAGAAAGACCATATAAATAAACATTTTTATAGTTTAAGCCTTAAAATACCCATCCCACATGCTTTAAACACATGTAAACTTATAAAACACACTTTGTTAACACATATGATATGTGGATGTCGGGCTAAGGATATGAGTAACATCTCACTATTATAAAACATTTTAACTTCACGCAAGACAAGACAGTGAGACAGGAAAATTGGTGATGTACAGGCTTAAAATTATTGACACGCAGAGCGACAAGCAGCACAAAGTCCACTTCTCCTTAGCGTTCATTCAGCTCCCCACCCCCTTGACAATGCGAAGTGGCAGGAGCGTACTGCGCTTCCAGGGAGGGGGGGTTTGAGCGAAGGTGCATTCAGCTCTCACACACCCACACACACACACTCCTCCTCCTTTCCGAGCGCGCAGAGCGACAAGCAGGCATTTTGGCAGAAGCAGCACAAAGTCCATTTCTGTTCAGCGTGAGTTCAGCTGCCCCCCTTCACAAAGCGAGTGCAGACACACTGACTTCTGATCGCTGCGTGCAGTGTGCAGTGTTGGTCTGAGGTGTTTAAGAATGTAGAAAGTGTTTAAGAGCATAGGAAGTGTTTATAAGAGCGTGGGAAAGGTTAACAAGAGAGTGAGAAAGGTTTATAAGAGTGTGGGAAGGGTTTATAAAGCCTTAAAATATGTATAAATAATAAAATAAATATAGGTCGCTACTTCGCAGATTTTCACCTATCGCGGGGGGCTCTGGAACGTAACCCCCGTGATAGGTGAGGGATTACTGTAATACTGCAGAGGCTGAAGGGGTGGGGGGTCAGCCTGTCAGTGCTCAGACCATACGCCGCACACTGCATCAAATTGATCTGCATGGCTGTCATCCCAGAAGGAAGCCTCTTCTAAAGATGATGCACAAGAAAGCCCACAAACAGTTTGCTCAAGACAAGCAGACTAAGGACATGGATTACTGGAACCATGTCCTGTGGTCTGATGAGACCAAGATAAACGTATTTGGTTCAGGTGGTGTCAAGCGTGTGTGGCAGCAACCAGGTGAGGAGTACAAAGACAAGTGTGTCTTACCTACAGTCAAGCATGGTGGTGGGAGTGTCATGGTTTGGGGCTGCACGAGTGCTGCCGGCACTGGGGAGCTACAGTCATTGAGGGAACCATGAATGCCAACATGTACTGTGACATACTGAAGCAGAGCATGATCCCCTCCCTTTGGAAACTGGGCCGCAGGGCAGTATTCCAACATGATAATGACCCCAAACACACTTCCATGACGACCACTGCCTTGCTAAA
Source organism: Erpetoichthys calabaricus (assembly GCF_900747795.2). NCBI lineage: Eukaryota > Metazoa > Chordata > Cladistia > Polypteriformes > Polypteridae > Erpetoichthys > Erpetoichthys calabaricus. Next base: position 24,499,855 of record NC_041397.2, read on the forward strand.
GAAACTGAGGGTAAAGGTACTGGACTGGCCAAGCATGTCTCCAGACCTAAACCCTACTGAGCACCTGTGGGGCATCCTGAAATGGAGCGCAAGGTCTCTAACATCCACTAGTTCCGTGATGTCATCACGGAGGAGTGGAAGAGGATTCCAGTGAAAACCTGTGAAGCTTTAGTGAACTCCATGCCCAAGAGAGTTAAGGCAGTGCTGGAAAATAATGGTGGCCACACAAAATACTGATACATTGGGCACAATTTGGACATTTTTCACTTAGGGATGTACTCACTTTTGTTGCCAGCGGTTTAGACATTAATGGCTGTGTGTTGAGTTATTTTGAGGGGACAGCAAATTTACACTGTTAAACAAGCCGTACTCTGACAACTTTACATTGTATCAAAGTGTAATACTGTATCTTCATTGTTGTCCCATGAAAAGTTATAATAAAATATTTACAAAATAGTGAGGGGTGTACACACTTTTGTGAGATACTGTACATAGGTTCAGCCTCCATAAGGGGATGCAAATGTGTGAAAACCTGACGAGCCCCAGTAAGGGAGAAACATGTGTCATGTACTCTTTGTTTGGCAGATACTATATCACATATCTATCTATGAGCTCTTTCTTGCAACTGAGAGGATGTGGTGGATGTTTGACGACTGGCTGACCAACCACAAGTTTTACCTGGTAGGTAACCACCTAATAATAAGATTGAGATTCAGACTTAAAAAACAACATATATTTTATATGTATATAATGTATATATATGAACATTTTTCTCAGTATGTATGTCTATAATGTATATATATGAACGTTTTTTTCAGTATGTCAGTAACACCCCAAGAAATCCACACATACGACGAAATCAAAACAAATAAGTGCATAAATTATGTGTAATGAAGTGCAATGACACATGGAAAAAGTATTGAACAAGTGAAGAAAAGGGCACGGAAAGCCAAGAAACCGGCTGAAATCTGTCAGCATTTAGAAAGCAATCCTTCCCCCTATCAGTGCAAATTAGCATCAGCTGGTTTAGTCCTAATAGATGGCCTATAAAAGGGTTTCTTATTACCAAGGTATCACCCAAGAGGCATCTTATGATGTGTAAAAGCAAACAGCTTTCTCGAGACCTTCACAATCTTATCTTATTCTTGCAAAACATACTGATGGCATTGGTTACAGACGTATTTCTAAACTTCTGAATGTTCCAGTGAGCACTGTTGGGGCCATAATCCGGAAGTGGAAAGATGATTATTTCACAATAAACCAGCCACAACCAGGTGCTCCTCACAAGATTTCTGACAGAGGAGTCAAAAGAATAATCAGAAGAGTTATCCAAGAGCCAAGGACCACTCACGGAGAGCTTCAGATAGACCTGGAATTAGCAGATACAGTTGTTTCAAAGAAAACAGTAAGTAATGCACTCAGCCGCCATGGCCTCTATGCAGGTTCACCATGCAAGACTCCACTGCTGAAGAAAAAGCATGTTGAAGCTCATTTAAAAGTTTGCTGCAAAACATCTGAACAAGCCAATGAAATACTGGTAGAATACACTCTTTTCAGATGAAACCAAAATTATTTAGAGGTCATTGCACACTCCATGTTTGGATCAGAACTGGCAATGCACATCACCCCAAAAACATCATGGTGTGGGGCTGTTTTTCAGCATATGGTACTGGCAGACTTCATATAATTGTGGGAAGGATGAATGAAGAAATGTAGCGGGACATTGTTGATAAGAATCTGCTGTCATCTACCAGGATGCTTTAAACATGGGTGGACATTTCAGCAAGACAATGATCCCAAACACACAGCCAAGGAAATCTCAATTGATTTCAGAGAATGAAAATAATGCTGCTACAATGGCCCAGTCAATCACCTGACTTGAATCCAATTGAAAATCTATGGAAGGAACTGAAGATCAGAGTTCATAGAAGAAGCCCCGGGAACCTTCAAGATTTGAAGACAGTTTGTGTGGAAGAATGGGCCAAAATCTCTCCTGAGCAATGCATGTAACTAGATTCTCCATACAGGAGGTGTCTTGAAGCTGTCACTGTCATTACCAACAAAGGCTTTTCTACTAAGTACTAAATAAATTTTAGTATGCATGTTCAATACTTATTCCATGTGCTATTCTACATAACTTAATTTATTTACTTATTTGTTTTGATTTCTTTATATGTGTGGATTACTTGGATTGTTACCAACATCTGGTGAAAAGCTCATGTCAATAGCCCCATTAGAAATATATTTACTGAGGAAAACGACACGTTCAATACTTATTTTCCCCATGCTGTATACACACACATATATATACATACACACAAACTTATACATAAGAATAATTTCCAAATCACTAACAACTTTCTGAAATGTATCTGTACCTCTGGAAGTTTATTGACTTCACCATACATGAAAATTTCACATAAAAATGCAGACTTTGAGTATTCACCGTCTTTCCTGCAACTAAAATACTGAAAAGAATCTCTTTGGGTCATCTTTTGTTATTCTTCACAGTAGTTCTCTCTCTATTAGTTTTTTTTAGCATTCCTAACTACATCTTTGACTGTTATTCTCAAGCTCTCACAAGTCTTACATTTAGCACTGGCATTAGTTGTCCTGTAACAACTAACAATATGCAACAATAAGCAATTAAATAAGACATCTGAAATATTCATCCATCCATGCTTTTCTAAGTCAGGGTCACAGAGAGGTGATGCATATCACGACACACTCACACAATACACACACTCCTATTCATAAAGGGCAAATTTACATTCACCAATTAATCCAGACTACAAATCTTTGAAACGTGAGATGAAAACTAAAGTTGTATATACAAGTAATCATGCACAAAGAAAAGAAAAGAAAGCTAGACCTGAAAGTGAATAATTTGCAGAACTTAACATGCTGGTTTCTTCAAGTGAATCAACATGAGCCACAGTGGTCTAGTTTCTTTGTTAGGAATGTAATTTTGTGCTGATTGCTCAAATTTATTCCTCATTATGAGGGCCGAGTTCTCGGCATATCTATTCTACAAAATGCTTAACTGGAATGAGCGATATAAACACAAATTAGAGAGTAATTAACACAATAATCAAGGGAATCATTGAATGGTGGGATATCTAAGGCACAGAGTAACATTTTTTTTTTCAGCCTAGAAAAAAAACATGCTGTAAGGCAAAATAATTGTTCTTTTATACCCCCGGTTATTCAAAAATAATATGAAAAGGTATGTACATTTTGAAGAAAAAAAAAATACCTGTAGCAGGTTTGAATGTAAAGTAATCACAACATTGGAAAATGGTTAAATCAATTAATTCCCTACAAGGTATATATAGTGCATCCGGAAAGTATTCACAGCGCATCACTTTTTTCACATTTTGTTATGTTACAGCCTTATTCCAAAATGAATTAAATTCATTTTTTTCCTCATAATTCTACACACAACACCCCATAATGACAACGTAAAAAAAGTTTACTTGAGATTTTTGCAAATTTATTAAAAATAAAAAAATTGAGAAAGCACATGTACATAAGTATTCACAGGAGACAGGAGAACCTTCCAGAAGAACAACCATCTCTGCAGCAATCCACCAATCAGGCCTGTATGGTAGAGTGGCCAGACGGAAGCCACTCCTTAGTAAAAGGCACATGGCAGCCCGCCTGGAGTTTGCCAAAAGGCACCTGAAGGACTCTCAGACCATGAGAAAGAAAATTCTCTGGTCTGATGAGACAAAGATTGAACCCTTTGGTGTGAATGCCAGTCATCACGTTTGGAGGAAACCAGGCACCGCTCATCACCAGGCCAATACCATCACTACAGTGAAGCATGGTGGTGGCAGCATCATGCTGTGGGGATGTTTTTCAGCGGCAGGGACTGGGAGACTAGTCAGTATAAAGGGAAAGATGACTGCAGCAATGTACAGAGACATCCTGGATGAAAACCTGCTCCAGAGCACTCTTGACCTCAGACTGGGGCGACGGTTCATCTTTCAGCAGGACAACGACCCTAAGCACACAGCCAAGATATCAAAGGAGCAAATATCAAGATATCAACTCTGTGAATGTCCTTGAGTGGCCCAGCCAGAGCCCAGACTTGAATCCGATTGAACATCTCTGGAGAGATCTTAAAATGGCTGTGCACCGATGCTTCCCATCCAACCTGATGGAGCTTGAGAGGTGCTGCAAAGAGGAATGGGCGAAACTGGCCAAGGATAGGTGTGCCAAGCTTGTGGCATCATATTCAAAAAGACTTATAATTGCTGCCAAAGGTGCATCGACAAAGTATTGAACAAAGGCTACGAATACTTATGTACATGGGATTTCTCAGTTTTTTTATTTTTAATAAATTTGCAAAAACTTTATTCACGTTGTCATTATGGGGTGTTGTGTGTAGAATTCTGAGGAAAAAAATGAATTTAATCTATTTTGGAATAAGGCTGTAACATAACAAAATGTGGAAAAAGTGATGCGCTGTGAATAATTTCCAGATGCACTGTACTGGTGCTCAGAAATCCATTCTTTAGTATTGAAACACTGGTATGTAAAATAAAATAGGAAATAAAAAGTTGTAAAGGATCTTAATTTGTTGACTGATCATTAGGACAATGAGTAAAGTTACTGATAAAGTCATTAGAAAAATTGGCCAAAAAACCATAGCACCGCTAAAAAATGATTAAGACTTAATTAGTCTTAATAGTCACAGATGTCAGTGCCAGTGAGTGGTAGCTGCAGAGTGAAATAGTTTTAGAATTAAGCTTCATTGAATTTACTGGCGAAATAATAAACTATTTATTTGTGGGTTAGATCAGGCATGCCAAACACGCAGCCCCCAACAGAAATCTGTGCAGCCCACATGACAGATCCTAGTTAGCACTAAACTTGTACAAAATGATTACTATCGTTTGTGATTGAATCATTCTGCATTCTGCATCTTCAGCGTTACCAGGGTTCCCACTCTTTTTAAGGAATCATTTTCCAGGACATTTCCAGGAGCTTTTTCCAGAAATTCATGACAGGATCTGGTCATACAGTCATACACTTTAGTCGCAGGCTTAACGCCATTTTAATTTCTCTTTGATTATGCAGGGACTTAGTGTCACCGATATGCTAAATTACATAAAGGCAACACCAATTAATGCACTGATGTATAATGGAGTTGTTTGACCTCTTTTTGTTACACACTGTTTTAAACTGCAAAACTCTTTTAAAGAAATAAATGCCCCTTGGATTGTGGAAAACTATCCAAACAGTGACATATACTGAGCAATTCCATAATGTTCAGTATAGAGCTGTTGATGACACCATGAAATAGGCTACCATAGTGACCTAATTTCAGTAAAAGTTAGTTGCATATTACATATTATGTCATTGTTTGTATCAAATAAATTTATGTACAATGTTTGTATTAAACAAAACTGCATAAAGCCAATTTATTGCCTATATCATGTGTATGATGCCTATAACACTAAACAAATCAGAGTTAACTTTCAACTGGTAGCTTTACTGGGAATACAGCAGCTGTAGAATTTGCATAAGCCAACGACAAAGATTATAATAAAGAACTTATCTTTGTGGGAAAAGAAGCAAAATACATCCATTTTAAATCATAATAGCCTTGCCATCAATTCCTGAGTTGAAAACTTGGTTAAACTAGAAAGAATACTAGGAACAAAGGATAAGAGCCTGAACTCCAGTATATTGGAAAAAAAAACAATCTATAAGTCACTGTAGTGTAACCTATGAAAAAAGCATCTGGTGTAGGCCTAGGTTTAGAAACAATGCTGGTGTTGCTCCTTGAGGTCTGATAAAACTGCATCCAGACCGATGACCTCTTTCTTTTTTTCAGCAACACTTTTACAATAGGCATTAGATTTTGTGAGCAGTGTAAAGTCCTGTTTTCTCTCAGCCTTCTCTGCCATTGCATCTGCTTCTTCTTGCATTGCCTCAATGCTAGTGATTATTTTCTGTCTCTTTGCTGCCACTTTTGTGATTTCAGAGCGGAGCTCTTCTCTTTGCTTGTCATTTTCAGTTTCCTTTTTCTTCTTTTTTTCATCATCAAGGTATTGGACATATCGCATCCTGGCATTTCTGCAATGCTGTAAGAGGGGCTTTGGCAATACAGTACTCCATCAAATGAGCCACCAGTCAAAGAATCATTTATAAATATAATTGCCTATACATGTCTCAGTAGGTGGAGACATTGCGCAGCAGAGGCCACGACCTAGCTCAGCTGTCATCATATCTAGACTTACGAACAGCAAGCTGTTTCAAACAGAAAAATTAAAAAGCGAAAACAGAAATAAAATTCCAGGACAAGAAAGATTATTTCCAGGACATTTGGCCATTTCGATCAGTTTCCAGGTCATTTCAATGACTGGAAAATAACCCTCAAATTTTTCAGGTTTTCCAGGACGCGTGGAAACCCTGGTTACTTATTGACTTTTCTTACTTCTACCTTCTGACAAAAGTGCGTTTTCCTATGGTATTATGGTACCGGAAACATCTGCTACTATACCCTAGGCATGACACTGCCCCACCTCACGAGCCTTGACCAAAGTTAATGAGCCGCAACGTCGCAACTGAAGTGCTAGGCTGCAGCAGCCTGGCAGGCTACACTACTGGCTGGGCTGCTGAGACTGGCCACTGGGCAGAACTGACCATCACTAGTAGTAATCGCTCGCATATTTTCACGCTTTTTTGCTCTAGTTTTATTTAATTTTGTGCTAGTATTGTAACGAACAGTTAATGCAGACTACAGCTGAAGATCTGAAATGGATGCGAGAAGCTGGTGAGTTGTTTATTAACAAATTTTTGTGATTCTGAGTTTGTAAAATTAGTGTAGTCAGGGGTTTTTTTGCATATCGGCTTATTTTACAATATAAACTTTGAAGTAAACTTAGTAAAGTAAAATTTGATTTTTGGAGGATTTGTTTTCCAACTTGAATTACTGAGCGTTTTCGTGATTTCAGTTCACACGAACCGGACTTTGCGTCACCACACTCTTACAACGTTGAGAATGCGCCTGAGAATATCCAAATGGAATTGATTGAACTGCAGTCAGATTCTATTCTGAAGGCAAAATACAATAAAGTTGGTGTGCCAGGCTTGTATGCTTACCTGCTACCCTCGTATGTGCAGATCCGTAAGTTGGCTTCGAGAGTACTGTCTATGTTCAGAAGCACTTACCTTTGTGAGCAATTATTTTTGTTAATGAAAGCTACCAAAAGCCCACATCACTCAAGACTTACTGTCGAGCACCTTTTATCCCTCACAGGTGGTGCAGTGGTAGTGCTGCTGCTTTGCAGTAAGGAAACCGTGGAAGATTGTGGGTTCGCTTCCCGGTTCCTCCCTGTGTGGATAGCGCTTTGAGTACTGAGAAAAGCGCTATATAAATGTAATGAATTATTATTATTATTATTATCCCTCATAAAAGTTGCAGCTGCACAAGATTTCAAGCCTGATATTGACAAACTGGTTACTAACAAGAGATGCCAAGTGTCGGGACAAAAGAAATAGATCTCAGACTGTAATCCTCCTATATAAGGACCTAGCTAAGAGGCTAAGACTCTAAGAGTCAGCCTGCATAGAGGTGTTAATAGTCATACCCACGTCAACAACCTGCCATGGTAAACGCATTGTTTGGACGCATTTGTTTTGATTGTACAGTGGCAGTTGATTCACTCAAGTTTCCGTAGATTCTGCAGTAGCGAGAATTTATTTGTGTAATAAAATCGGAATGGTTCGAGGGATATTTATAGTCATATTGAGCAGTGACTAATCCTACCGCTTCTCTGCAAAAAATATCGATTAGTTCAAGGTTAAAAAACGCGACAGGAGCTAGGGCTCCATATCCCCTTTAAAATGGCTAGTGCTCCTCCAGCTAAGAGAAAAAGGAAACTGAATGAAGAAGGGAGAGTGTCAAGAAAAATTGTAATTACCGTATTTTTGCACAACGGTAAATGGAAAGATACATTGTTTAATTTGCATAAGCAGCATTGCCACGCCCAAAGAGTACAACTTGAAAATACATTATGAAACGAGTCATTGATCTTACGATAAATATGAAGGCCCAATGCGTGTTTCAAGACTCAAGGAGTTGAAGGTTAACTTGAGACAGCAACTGACCTTTTTTACGAAAACTGAGAAAGGAAATGTTGCTTCCGTTACTGCAAGCTATGAACTCAGCTGAATGATAGCCATGAGTGGGAAATCTTACAGTGAAGGAGATTTCGCAAAGCAATGCCTTGTAAAAACGGCTCAAATTGTGTGTCCAGAGAAAGCACACTTATTCAAAAATATTCCATTAACCAGGAACACTGTTGCTGAACAGGTTGATGAAATGTCAGGTGATTTGAAACAACAGTTGAAGGCCGCATCATCAAGATTTGAACATTTTTCTATTGCTATTGATGAGACCGTTGACATCACTGAAATAGCACAGCTTGCGGTTTTCATCAGGGCCTGTGACAGTGAATTTAATATTTATGAAGAACTGATTGAACTGATCCCCATGCATGACACTACAACAAGCCAGGACATCTTTGAGAAAGTCGAGCAGGTTCTGCATAACTATGGTTTGGATTTGAGTAAACTTGCATGCTTATCTACCAAAGGTGCTGCAAATATGGCTGGCAGACACAATGGTGTTGCTGCCATGTTACGAACAAAAATAGAAAACTTGCATCCAGCTTCATCAATTGCACATTTTCACTGCATTATTCATCAGCAAAATTTGTGTTCAAAGATTTTAAAATTGGATCATGTGCTCAGTCTGGTCACAAAGACAATGAACTATATCAGAGGCCGTGCTCTCAACCACCGTCAATTCAGCCAGTTGTTGGAAGATATGGATAATCAGTTCATCGATGTTCCATTCTACACAGAAGTCTGCCGGTTGTCATGTCACAAATTGCTGAAAAGATTTTATTTGTTGAGACAAGAAATAATTATGTTTTTGGGGATGAAAGGTCAAAACACAGATGAAATAAAAGTTGAAAGTTGGCTCCAGGATCTGGCTTTTGCTGTGGACATTACTGTACAACTAACTGATCTTAATATAAAATGACAAGGTAAAAACAAACTCATCACTCAGTTGTATGATGACATCAAGTGCTTCATTGCAAAACTGAGCTTATGGAAGTCACAGTTATGAAAATTAGGAAAATTTAGTTCATTTTCCTAAGTGCAAATAGCTGAAAAACACTGCCAATACTGAGTCTGTACTTACCTTTGCTAAGTAAGACAGTCACCTAGAATTGTTATCAAAGGAATTTCAGGAAAGATTTTGCGATTTCTCATATTTTGAGCACCACTTTGCATTATTCTCAGCACCATTCACCTTTGATGTTGTCAAGGCAGAAGAAAGCCTGCAGATGGAACTATTAGAAATGCAGTCTGATTCTACACTCAGAGCAAAGTATCTTGAAGTGGGGATACCTGGTTTCTTTTCATACCTCCCTGAAAAGTTTAAAAACTTCAAAAAGTTTGCCACAAAAGATTATGGCAATGTTCGGTTCTACCTATGTGTGTGAACAGTTATTTTCCTTCATGAAATCAACAAAAACTTCTCAGAGAACAAGGTTGACTGATAAACACTTGTCATCTCTGATCAAAGTCGGAACTGCACAGACATTTCAGCCAGATGTACCAAAAATTGTCATTAAAAAGAGGTGTCAAACCTCAGGACAAAACACTAAAAATGATTGTACATTTGTAAATAAATGTGTTCATTTTGAGCTGTTGTAATTTTTGTACAATGTATTTGTTGCTGTTGCATACAAGTCTATGTTGCCATTTAAAACTTGTTTTTTTTCTTTTATTAAACTACTTCATTACCTTGCATTCATGAATGTGGCTAGCCGCTAAACTATTTGTATGTACATCGTACGTTTCTAAGTAATAAAAATATTCTGCAATAATTTTTATTAAATGACTTCAATTAGTTGTTGTGTGTGGCCCTCATGACAACACCCATATGGCCCTCAGGCAACCCTCAGTTTGACATGCCTGGGTTAGATTATATATTTTTGTTAATCTTGTAGAGTAAACAATGCATTTTCAATGTAATATTATGTGTAACTTCAGCTTTACAGCAAATGAACACATTATCTTTACAGAGAACCTGATTAGCACTGCATATGATCTATTACCCTATAAAACTGTAGGGCATAAAATAAATTAAAAAACACAGAAATGAAGAGACTGATTTCTAAAAACATAATGGAATATTAAAGGTAAAGATAATAAATAAACAAATGTTCCTGTACAAAGCAAGAAAAAAATGTAGGTCAGCTGGCTTGCAAATTAGACATGGCAAAAATGAACTGCAGCTCTCCTTTAAAAACTGGTCCTCTTTAAAATCCCATGTTTTTATCTCATGCACTGTTAGGCCTATTATTACCAAGTAATATGCACAAGATTTTTTTTTTAATGTCAAAGTGCAAACAGAAGTATAATCTGTTGTCTTCAGGGAAAAGGTTAAGAACAATTACTCTGGGGGAAAAAAAATTACATGCAGAAAAAAGTATTCTGTACCCAAGCCAGGGCTCATTAAACGCAAAGAGCTTGCCACTTTTTTTCTCAAATTGCCTTTTTTCTTCTGACAAATGATCATGGGTCAAATGCACTGAGTTTATAACTGATACTAAATGGAAATATTTATCGAGGCGATAACGAAAGTCAGCAAAACAGACTCATTTAACACCAACTACATTTTCATTGCATTGTGATTGATAATAAATTATTTCAGCAAAATTTGTTTGGAACTATTTCTTATTTCAGAAGACACATGAAAAGGAAACTGCTCTTTTTTGTGAGATTTATATTTCCTTATCACCTTATGATCAGGAGGCTGCAGAGTACCAGCCAAGCATGGAATCACCAACTGTATATCACATCTGTCATAATCCATTCGCCAATATGGCTCCATCTGAAGCATCTCCAAGGTCAAACAGCTCAAATCTTGAAAAGCAAACAATCTAGTGATTAGCACACTGCTCAGTCATTTGTGACAATGCCAATTATTTATTCTTATCAAAGCCTCAATTGGTTACGTAACTAGAATTCTGAAAGTCTAAATCACAATATGAATGTGAAGTAATGCCAAGTATTAAGCCTGCCAGGTGTACAAGCTGTACAGCAATCATAAAAAGCCCTGGTGGCTTTATCTTCCATCAGAATGGAGATGATGTGTGACAAGTAGTAATGTAATGTTAACAGTTTTCCTTTAAACTGAACAATTATTCATAAAGTATATGCAAACTGCCACAAAATAAATTAAAGAATATATTAATAAAATTACCTTCTTTGTTTGTTCTCAGAAATTAAAGACCATATTGCCATAGTAAAGCATAATGGTGTGGAAGTGCATTTTGGCTATTAATATTTTTTTTTCTTCTTCTCTTGGTACACTGATGTATTTCTTGTTATGACATAACTATTGTATCATTATTCTGCCACAATACCAACCACTATACATAAGAAAACCTTAATATTGCCACTGTCTATAAAGATATAAACATATATAAAATGCATGGTTTTAGGTCTTAATGAATGTTAGTGTTAATTTTCTCTTTTAACTAAATAGTATTTATAAATGTGTGAATTATTATGTAGTGCAGAAATAAACAAACTGGAGTACACACAAAGCATGTTAAACCTGGCTGGATGCCTTTCTCTAAAATATACAGAGCTGAGTCAGTCGCTTCAAAATATGTTGGGCTTATTGTTGAAATAGTTGTCATGACCAGCCTGCTTGTATGGTTCCTTTTAATCACCCAGACCTCAAAAATCTCCTATTATTCAGTCCACATAACCTCCAAACTACATTCTGCTCAGTAAACTAATGGCTTGTTTTGCCTTTGAGTTATGCGACTGGTTATGTGTTTCTGTGAAACTAAGATCAAGACATCAGCAAGAGTCAAAGATTCTCACCAACATCTCCAACTGAAGGGGGTTTCTTAAAGAAGCAGATAAATTAAATGGTTGTGAAACAATGATGATAAATGGCAACGTATTCAGGGAACAGAACATCTGAGGTGAAACTATTTACTAGTTAAGTTGTGAAAACAGGCAGAGAAGCAGATATAAAACCAAAAGGGTTAAAAGTGAGGTAGATTGAGACACTGATGCTACAAAATAACAGGTTACTTGCACTGGATGAATTTATCATGTCTGGGTTTATACTTCCATAAATGAGAAAAACAAATTTTACACAGTAACCAGCTCCTCTTTCAAAATCAATGATAATGTATAATCTTCTCTTATTTCAGTATCAGATACCGTGTATAGGAAATAGCAGATACTGCAATTCTTTCTACTATAAGCACTGACTTCTTTGTGTGTGTGTGTGTTTTTTTAACTCTGTATTGCAGAAAAAGCTTTGGTCGATTAGGATGCAAACATAAAAAAGTGGGATCCTTTCAAAAGGCAGAATTCTTCCATGAGATGCTGGAGAATGAAGGGATGTAGTTTAAGATAACACACAGACATAAAATTTCTGATCAAGCATTAATTAAAAAACACAGAGAAATGTACAGTTTCGCCCAAATGCACTCAGTACATACATTTCTGAATTACTGCTACTACTCTTAAAAAGAAAACAAATAGTGGCTAAGAGAAGGCATTCTCAACTGTTTCCTCTTCTTCATTTGAAGGGATTGCTTACTAATATTTGCTTACTAATGTTGAACACAGGATTTCGTATAACCTAAACTACAAGCATTGGCGTGAAGGCCAGGACACAGTGTTGGATTTGTAAAACTGAAGAATACATTTTTCTTACATCTATGGAGGGTAGTATAGCAGGAGAAATCAGACAGCTTTGTGGTCATACGAAATGTGCATACAGTTACACCCCATTTTAGACAAAAAAAATTATTTTTCTGTATACAGTAGCAACAGACATCTATCCAGTATCTCCAATTTTCAAACTGCCTTCATCTATCCTTAGGAGTTTCATGACACATTTTTCTGGTAAATTATTATAGCAAGTGAAACACACTTATGTAGAAATGTGTTCATTTGTGTCAAATGAATATAAAGGAAAACAAGTGTGTAACAGCAGCGGCCTCTCTAAAACTGACCTGAGCTTAAATCTCTGCTTTCCTTGTCGGGAAATCAAAGATATTTTTAGCAAATTAAAATATCGACCTTTCCAATGTGCGTGGTTCTTGGTTGGACACATCACTACACAAAACAGAATGTTTCACTAATTCTAACTCTTATGTATAAATAAAACATAAGGCATGCTCAAGCACATATTCATTTCCACTACAATTGCCTCAACATGGGTATTATTTGGATTCAGAAGGAAACTGAAACTTGGCATTCTTTTTTGCATTAAAAATGAAATAATCGGTTTATCCAAATTTTTGCATAACATTGCCTTTAAAAGGGTTAATGCTTTAAAAATTCACTAAAATCTCTAAAAAATACAATGCAGTTACAGCTTAACAATAAGAAATACAACAATCATATATGAAAAACAGCTTTGCTCAATTTAAAAAAGGTAAATTTCTTATGCTGCGGAGGGTTGGCACCATGCCCGGGATTGGTTCCTGCCTTGTGCCCTGTGTTGGCTGGGATTGGCTCCAGCAGACCCCCGTGACCCTGTGTTCGGATTCAGCAGGTTGGAAAATGGATGGATGGATGGAAATTTCTTATGCCAGTAGCCAACATACTTTAGCTATCCACATTTGGTATAAAATTATCAAAATCATGAATGAATACAGGACAGCAAACATATACAATAAAGTAAACTCACACTGCACAATAGGTTGAACATTTTTAGAATGGATTCTAAATTATTTCAATGGAAATAAATAAGTCTACAAGTTACACATTTCTTTGACAACCACACAAACTGACCTACACAACACATTTGAGTATGAAACATCTGCACAGCATTGTTGTACTTTCAGCTTAGCTGATGTAAAGGATGATTTCAAGACAAACCATATCAGAACGTTCTTCAACTTTAACATGACCTTGTAGCCAACAATATTTAAATAAAAAACAAACGTGTTTGGGGAAAAATAAAATCAAAAAAGCATGATTAGATTTCTTACTTTTCTGCCTGGAGTTTGGTTGTTTTCACAATAAGATCTTGTGTTTGTTCTTTAGTAGCCTGAAAAAAAATAAATTAAAATCTATTTATAAAAATGTACAGTACTTAAAAATTAAGTCTTAAGCATTTTTAGATAAAAGAAATGTAAAATTATATCACCAGAAAACTTACATCATAAGACAGGTGGTTTATATCTCTAGTAATGAATAAAAACTATACATTACATTAAAAGATTATTTACAAAAACAATGAAATACGGGTGGCACAGTGGCGCAGTGGGTAGTGCTGTTGCCTCGCAGTTGGGGGACCTGGGTTCGCTTCCCGGGTCCTCCCTGCGTGGAGTTTGCATGTTCTCCCCGTGTCTGCGTGGGTTTCCTCCCACAGTCCAAAGACATGCAGATTAGGTGGATTGGCGATTCTAAATTGACCCTAGTGTGTGCCTGGTGTGTGGGTGTGTTTGTGTGTGTGTCCTGCGGTGGGTTGGCACCCTGCCCGGGATTGGTTCCTGCCTTGTGCCCTGTGTTGGCTGGGACTGGCTCCAGCAGACCCCCGTGACCCTGTGTTCGGATTCAGCAGGTTGGAAAATGGATGGAAGGATAATGAAATACACAGAAATCAAAAAAGCATATTCCAACAGCAGTTAAACTTTATTTTATATTGACATTTCATTGGGGTATTTTTTTTGTAAAATGTGGGCTACTTACTTATTTTAAAAATGCTATTTACCAGTATTTATTTTTCCATTTTTGTTCACTTTCCCAAAAACAGATGAAAGTATATTAAGGGGTTGTGAGGTATTCTCTTCAATATAGCTGAATATGTAAGGCTTCCTTTTTATTTAAAGGAATTAAAAAAATGCATACTCCCGTGTACATTATATTTATGTATCTACGGTAGATTGCTTAATACCATACATTGCAGCAATCTTGTCTTTGCACAATGTCTTGTCTTGTTTAATTTTTAATTTAATTTAATTTTTTTTATTTGCACTTCATGTTGTTACACTGTGGACCCTGAGCTTCGCAATTTCGTCTATCTGTATGCTTATATATGGTTGAGATGACAATAAAGTTTGCTTTGACTTTCACATTTCTGGTCCTGCCTAAATAACATATTCTTTGTGTAAGTAACAGGTCATACATAAAGAGAGAACTACTAGGCTGCCTCAAACATAATAAGAGCAACAAAAAACACAGGGCATTAGCAGTGATGTTTAGATATAGAACATTCACGTAACACAATGCGAACCACAGGCCACCTGGACAGATGAGTTAAGACTAGTGGACTTCTAACATTTTTGAAAGGACAGGAAATTTTCAGAAAGACACAGGTGGCTAAATACTCACTATTATCTGTGAACAAGCAGATGATAAGCAACTGTTTGAAAAGCACCTCTTTAAAATTGTATTATTCTAGTAACTGTTCAGCGCCCACTTTAAATTAGCTTTCAGGACTGTCAGTATAGAACACTTTACAGTATTAGTTGCAAAGTAAAAAGTGATTCAATGCTGGTTCTGATGGTGCTGCACTAGCTAAGTCGGAGCACCGTACTGACTAGCTAGTACCAGTGTTTACTGATCTGTTTAATCAGTCCCTGGACCAGTGAAAGGTTTATGTGAGTTTCAAATCATCCACCGGTACTTTTCTTCCAGTAACAAAATACAAAGTTGGATTTAATTATTACAAACCCATCTTTATCTGTTATCAATTATTAAATGTTTGATACTCAAATGATTCTGTATAAATGTCCACTACATTATTATCCCTATATGCCAATGGCTGCAATTCAAGTCTGGCTCAGAAAGACCACATTTCAAGTGATCCATAAATCAAATCATTTGATTTGGGTTCAACTAAGTTAAAGCAGTGGAGAGTTAAATAAGGAAAGAATTGGTGTGGAAGAGGCATTTAAATTAAATTTTAGCAGATTAGCAAGGCACTGAGAAGGGATAATCATATAATTAGCCTAACCAAGAAAGCACAGAAGAGGATGTACTTCCTCTGCCAGTTGAAAAAACTTCACATCACTCAGTTAATTCTGATCCATTTTCTTTCAGAAAAGACTGAGTGTGATTTGGCATTGCATCTACTCACTCAAACTGTAATGTCCCATCTGTTTTGGTGGAAAAAATCATTAAATGCTATCTTTTTTGACTTGGAAATCTTCACAATCTACAGCAATGAAGTGAGCTGAAAGAATGCTGCTGATCTCACCCACTCTGGTCACCATTTCTTTTATAAACTCTAACATCTAGTTCTCAAATTCAAAACCTCTCCATTCCTAAACAGCTTTTTCTACCCAGTATGGCAATATTACTGAACCAGTCTTCCCAGTTGAAGACGCTTAGTGCTGCTGCATGTAATGTACAATAGTAATAATAACAACTACAGTATGTTTTAGGTTTTTTGGCACTAATGTTAGTTCTGTGTTATCTTGTGTTGTGATATATTTATGTGGAACACAAGATAATGTGAAATGTGTGGCCTTATGCCAAACACAACAAAACAAATTTTTTGCACATACAGAAAGTGTGCCTGATAAATTAAGGATGATTTTAATTCTGAATTTTCTTAATTTCAAAAAAGGTTGGGACGCTGTGTAAAATGTAAATAGAAAAAGAATGCAATTAATTGCAATCTCATGAACCCATATTTTATTCACCATAGAACACAGAAAACATATCAAATGTTTAAACTAAGAAAATGTACCATTTTAAGAAAATAATAAGGTCATTTTGAATTTGACGGCAGCAACACATTACCAAAAAGCTGTGTAGTATCCCCTCTTCTTTTAACAAAAGTCTATAAATATCTGGAATAAGGAGACCAGTTGCTGGACTTTTGGGAGTGGAATGCGATCCCATTTCCATCTGATATAGGATTCTAGCTGCTCAACAATCCTAGGTCGTTTATCGTATTTTGCATTTCATGATGCATCAAATGTTTTCAACTGGTGAAACATCTGGACTGCAAGCAGGCCAGTTCAGCACCGAGACTCTTCTACTGCAAAGCCATTATGTGGTAATAGATGCTAGAAATGAGCAGATCGATAACGCAGTAATCGATACTTTCATACTTAAACTTTACTCATTTGGAATCTACTGCCATTAAAAAATATTGATTACTATTTTTTTTCTATATGTAGGAAGGTTCTTGCAAAGGCATAGAATATACTAACACACATTCCACTCTCACGTACTGAATTGAGAAGACACCCTTTCCTGTTGAACAAGCACAAACTGTGTACAGCAATGGCAGACCGAAAGCATAGTGTTGTATGCTACTATTTTGTGCAGATGGAAAAGAATGCAGCTGCCTGATACAATATTCATGAGGACAGTGAACAGTACAGTGGCAAAACAAGCAGCCCATTTAAACATTTAAAAAGCACATACGCTAACCAACAGAGAGACGTTTGTAAAACATCAAAAAGATGCAAATCTGAAACACCAGATAAGGGACGTTGCAGGAGAGTTTTCAAAGAGGCATGAGACGCTATCCAGGTAACCGATACTAGCAGGTTTATGTAGATGGAGGTTTACTTAAGACTTTTAAGTGAAGTTTAACATTTTGCCGTTTACCACTCATTAATACTTATGAAAAGTAATGCCTGTTGATGGAATTATGGAGCACACATAATAGTGTAAAGCATCACTGTTACGTGCCCTGTCCCATTTTGTTTTTTCTGCTAATTAAAATGAAGTACACGGTATAGCCAATATGCATAAATAACAATGTTAAATAGTCTGAACGCTATGCAAAATACTTTAAAAACTATGCTTAATATGAAGATGAAAACTTTCACTGAAAGTAGTTTTTCTTTCCATAAAACAAGTGCCCAAATAAATGTTAAGAAAATATTATTTTGCAAGTTTAGTGGATTTAAAAGTACTTTAATTGCATTAGTAACAGCATCAATTGTAATAAAATATAATTTTTCTACTTAATTTTGAAATGTTAAACTTGTACTATGCTCCTGCCTCCTCTCACAGTCCAAAGACATGCATGTTAGGTGAATTGACAATGTTAAATTGGCACCTAATTATATGTATGTGTGTGTGTGTTCAACCGGTGATGTCCTGTCCAGTAATTGTTCCAGCTTTGCACCCACAGAGGCAAAATAAGATTAAGTGCAAAAATGTCAAGGTTATTTTTTCTAAATACAAATTTGAAACTTAACTAAATGTAAAGGTAATATGACAAAATCTTTCTTGATAAAACAGATGGGCTGAATATAATAGAAAGGGCAAATGTGGGAATATTATTTTTTTTATAAATGTTACTGTTCTAAGGGGATTGGTTTAAGTACTTTGGTGAAGTCATTGCATGTTTTTCATGTATTAAACAAATAACCAAATTTTTATGAAAACGTGAAAGTTCATATTATCTTTATTACGTTTGTATGTTCATTCTGGGCGGTGCAGTGGTAATGCTGTTGCCTCACAGTAAGGAGACAGAGGTTTGTGATCCAGACCCTCCCTGTGTGGCGTTTGCATGTTCTCCCTGTGTCTGCGTAAGTTTCCTCCCACAGTCCAAAGACATGCAGGTTTAGGTGAACTGGCAAAGCTAAATTGGCCTTGGCATGTTTGGTGTGTTCAACCTGCAATGGATGGGCACCCTGCCCAGGGTTTGCTCCTGCTTTGCACCCTATGGCAGCTGGGATAGGCTCTGGCATCCCGCAGACCTGGTCTGTAGTAAGCAGGTTAGAAATTGACATGTCATGTTCATTCTATTAATATATATTTTGTAATACATTTTTTATGGTGACCTTGAAACTGTGTAGTGATATTAGATAATACTATCCTATTAATATTAGCCATTCTAAAACAATATAATCATTTGAAAACAAATTCCTGTGTGCTTTAAAAAATACTCTGTATTGGTATCGGAATTCCGACATATAAAATACTTGTATCAGTATCAATTTTAAAAATTGTGGTATTGTCCATGTCTAATAGATGTAGTATAGCATTGTCTTGATGAAATATGTGAGGCCTTCTCTGAAAAAGACATTGTCTGGATGGGAGCATATGTTTCTCTAAAACCAGTATATACATTTCAGCACTGATGGTATGTTTTTAAATGTGCAAGCTACCAATTCCATAGGCACTAATGCACTCCCATACCATCAGATATGCAGGCTTTTGAACTAAGCGCGGATAACAAGCCGGAGGGTCACTTTCCTCTTTAATGTGGAGGACACAGCGGCCATGTTTTCCAAAAAGAATTTCAAATTTTGATTTATCTGACCACAGAACAGTTTTCCACTTTGCCCAAATCCATCCTAAATGAGCTTTGGCCCAGAGAAGATAGCAGTGTTTCTGGATCATGCTCACATATGGCTTCTTCTTTACATAAAAGAACTTTAATTTGTATTTGTGGATTGCAAGGGGAACTGTGTTCACGGACAATGATTTCTGGAGTTGTTCCTGAGCCCTTGAACTGATTTCCGTGACTTGTATTTAATGCAGTGCACCCGAGGCCCTGAAGATCACGGGCATCCAATACTGATTTTTGGTCTTGTCCCTTGAGCACAGAGATTTCTCCAGATTCTCAAATCGTTTGATAATATCATGTACAGTAGATGATGAGATATTCAAAGTCTTCCCAATTTTACATTGAGGAACATTATTCTGAAATTGTTCCACAATTTGTAGACACATTTTTTTGCAGATTGGTGAACCTCTGCCCATCTTTACTTCTCTCTAAGATGGTCCTTTAATACCCAATCATTTTACTGATCCCGTTGCCAATTAACCTAAGTAGTTGCAAAATGTTCCTCCAGCTGTTTCTTTTTAGTTCCACTTACTTTTCCAGCCTTTTGTTGCTCCCATCCCAACTTTTCTGAGATGCCCCCATCAGATTCAAAATGAGCTAATATTTTTCATGAAATTGTAAAAATGTCTCTCTTTCAACATTTGATATGTTGTCTATGCTCTATTATAAATAAAATTTGGGTTTATGAGATATGCAAATCACTGCATTCTATTTTCATTTACATTTTACACAGCGTCCCAACGTTTTTTGTATTTTTATGGGTTGTTTAAGTAGGTTTTCTCCCAACTACCACAAACTATATTAAGTGGAAAGAAAAAAGGCTACGAACCCTTGGAAAATAGCTACACACATGTATCCATTTTTCTTAAAATATGGTCTGATCTTCATCTAAGTTACAATAATGACCAAACAGAATCCAGTTTTAACTAAGAATAATAGTAACGAAAAATGTATACATCTAAATACACATGAAAACATATGGAATATAAATAAAAAAAGTCTCAATGCTTTTGAAGACCATTTGCTCTTCAATTTTACCTTCAAACGGTTTGTCATATCCTCACAGCATCTACTCATCGCTTGAACATCTTCATGAACACCTTCCAACTCCTGAATTTAGAACAAAGAAATAAATGAAAATATAATTCCTTAGCTACAGTATATGCTCTATAAACGCCTATGTTGACCTATAAAATCAAACAATACAGAGATAAATTACTAAATGGTAATTCTGTTAGGATGAAAAGTTAACAAAATTTGATAATGTACATACAGTGGTGTGAAAAACTATTTGCCCCCTTCCTGATTTCTTATTCTTTTGCATGTTTGTCACACAAAATGTTTCTGATCATCAAACATATTTAACCA
This sequence comes from Erpetoichthys calabaricus, assembly GCF_900747795.2. Classification (NCBI taxonomy): domain Eukaryota; kingdom Metazoa; phylum Chordata; class Cladistia; order Polypteriformes; family Polypteridae; genus Erpetoichthys; species Erpetoichthys calabaricus. The sequence goes on from NC_041397.2 coordinate 24,520,565, forward strand.
TTAGTCAAATATAACACAAGTAAACACAAAATGCAGTTTGTAAATGGTGGTTTTTATTATTTAGGGAGAAAAAAAAAATCCAAACCTACATGGCCCTGTGTGAAAAAGTAATTGCCCCCTGAACCTAATAACTGGTTGGGCCACCCTTAGCAGCAATAACTGCAATCAAGTGTTTGCGATAACTTGCAATGAGTCTTTTACATCGCTCTGGAGGAATTTTGGCCCACTCATCTTTGCAAAATTGTTTAAATTCAGCTTTATTTGAGGGTTTTCTAGCATGAACCGCCTTTTTAAGGTCATGCCATAGCATCTCAATTGGATTCAGGTCAGGACTTTGACTAGGCCACTCCAAAGTCTTCATTTTGTTTATCTTCAGCCATTCAGAGGTGGATTTGCTGGTGTGTTTTGGGTCATTGTCCTGTTGCAGCACCCAAGATCGCTTCAGCTTGAGTTGACGAACAGATGGCCGGACATTCTCCTTCAGGATTTTTTGGTAGACAGTAGAATTCATGGTTCCATCTATCACAGCAAGCCTTCCAGGTCCTGAAGCAGCAAAACAACCCCAGACCATCACACTACCACCACCATATTTTACTGTTGGTATGATGTTCTTTTTCTAAAATGCTGTGTTCCTTTTACGCCAGATGTAACGGGACATTTGCCTTCCAAAAAGTTCAACTTTTGACTCATCAGTCCACAAGGTATTTTCCCAAAAGTCTTGGCAATCATTGAGATGTTTCTTAGCAAAATTGAGACGAGCCCTAATGTTCTTTTTGCATAACAGTGGTTTGCGTCTTGGAAATCTGCCATGCAGGCCGTTTTTGCCCAGTCTCTTTCTTATGGTGGAGTCGTGAACACTGACCTTAATTGAGGCAAGTGAGGCCTGCAGTTCTTTAGACGTTGTCCTGGGGTCTTTTGTGACCTCTCGGATGAGTCGTCTCTGCGCTCTTGGGGTAATTTTGGTCGGCCGGCCACTCCTGGGAAGGTTCACCACTGTTCCATGTTTTTGCCATTTGTGGATAATGGCTCTCACTGTGGTTCGCTGGAGTCCCAAAGCTTTAGAAATGGCTTTATAACCTTTACCAGACTGATAGATCTCAAATTACTTCTGTTCTCATTTGTTCCTGAATTTCTTTGGATCTTGGCATGATGTCTAGCTTTTGAGGTGCTTTTGGTCTACTTCTCTGTGTCAGGCAGTTCCTATTTAAGTGATTTCTTGATTGAAACAGGTGTGGCAGTAATCAGGCCTGGGGGTGGCTACGGAAATTGAACTCAGGTGTGATACACCACAGTTAGGTTATTTTTTAACGAGGGGGCAATTACTTTTTCACACAGGGCCATGTAGGTTTGGATTTTTTTTCTCCCTAAATAATAAACACCATCATTTAAAAACTGCATTTTGTGTTTACTTGTGTTATATTTGACTAATGGTTAAATGTGTTTGATGATCAGAAACATTTTGTGTGACAAACATGCAAAAGAATAAGAAATCAGGAAGGGGGCAAATAGTTTTTCACACCACTGTAAATAAATTCACAAAAAAAATAGTTAAAACTATAAATAATAAAAGTCTAAAATTGATATGAAAAGATATCACAAAAATTACTACCATGTGCAATTTAATTGATGATAATGTGAGCAGGCAAAAAATTTTTTGTAAGTACTGGAAAAGTGCGCGCTGATGGATGAATGGCCAAACCAACACAGAAAATTAATGATTTTTGACTGTTCCTGATCACTACACACTAGTTACAAAGAAAGCAATTCACCAAAAAAGACAACTTTTATATAGCACATTTCATCTAATGCAACTATCCCAAGGTCCCTCACTTGTAACAATTATCTTATTTAAAACATTTGGATAAGTGGCAAGTTTACTGACTTACAGTATTTAGGAGTGTTTCAACAAGTTAGCTGTGGAGCAAGTTCAGTACTTTATCCATCAGGAATCTTCAAAGGAAGTTTTTTAGATCAAAAGCAATGGACTTTACTGGGCTACTTATCAGTAAGTTGTTTCGTTAAGCTGATTTTTTTCTTTTTAACAGTAGGAGAAGGCTCATTTAAACTGACCCGTGATTTTCTGTTCAAGAAAATTATGAACAGCAACAGAGACAAGATGCACCCTTGACAGAGTACAACACACAACCTGAAAGGACTCGACTTTACACTAAGTATGCAAATACAGTTTCCATACTACCGCCCTCAAGGAATTGTGTGGCATAAATTCATTAGCTTTTACCAAATACACAAAACAAATCCAGACAGAAAATGACAAACTCCCATTGCCACTCAAATATCTGTGCATGTTGAACCTCCTGGATCTGAGGTTCAAATAAACCAGGGTTACCGTTTTAATTGCCCTAAAATCGGCTATCCCCTGGGATGCCAAGGAATGCAATCCCTTGTAAATGGAATTTAACTTTTCTAATTTTAAGTGAATTAGGACATTCTTTCTCATGGCAATAAGCCAGGTAGGTTGTAATTCTTCCAGCTGTGCATGAAGAGACAGTATCCTAGAAATCTAATTTAAGATGTCACAACAGAGAAGTAATGTCCCAATGGATGTTACTCCAAACCGGACAATTAGTAATTACTATGAAATGATATATAAACAAAAATTTTACTCCAATAAATGTCCAAGCAGAAGACATTCCCAGCTTTCTCAAGTATCATCTTGACCACCATATATTTTTAGGCATTAAAGCAAGGAAAATTAATGATCCTTAGATTAGATTAGAATTATGGTGTATTCAAGGCGATATAACCAAAACAACATTAAAATGAATTTGTACAAAACTTCTGTTATACGAATAACGCAAACAATGAACACATTTCAAGCACTGAACATACTTCAATGAACATATTTTAGGTGGTTTCCTTTATTATGACAAAGGAATATTTAACTATTGCAATAACTGAAATAAAAATTGTAACACTTCCATGGTAAATAAATTTATAAACAATGAACAACAGTGCTTCCATTTTTATAGCTAAGAAAAACAACAAGAGTGCAAGAACTTAAATTAAAGGTTGCCAGCAACACACTCAATTTCCAAAATATGAACATTTCACATTCCTAAAATATTCACTGCCCATGTCATATTTTACTAAAGCAGCATTAACAATGTACGAAAACATTGCAGGTTTTTGTTTTATATGCAGTGCAACCAAACATGTAATTAAATCCTTACTATTACTTATAGTATGTGAGCAGGGTAGACTGTTAACCAATCCTTAGCAAGATGCTTTGTGAGTCACAGTGAGCACGATTCCAAGATGGAACTGAAGTGGGTTAAAGGCTGAGGAAAACATGCGTCATAGTAAAAGGTGTTAAAAATAAATGGCAGTGGGGTTGATTGGAGGTAAGGCCTTGTAGAGGACAATGCCTTGGCAGTTGTTTTCATAAGTTAAATGAATCTAGTGCTTGGTTCAGCACTGTGTGTCTTAAGAAGATACAGCATGGCACATGTGTAAAAAAAGGTTATGTAGATGAAATACACAGGGCAGCTATTCAAGCTCTTCAATTTACATCCACATTACCAGGAGTGAAACCCACCGCAGCTGATACTTCACCTCTTTCAGACAGTGTATGCAACCATAAAATGCATATTGCCACAGTTATGGCGTAAGTAGTTTTGTGGATCAGATAAGTGAGGCATACGCAGATGTTGTGATTGTTCCAATGAAAGTAGTTACTGAATTAATGAAAGAATGGACTACTCTCTTTCCTTTAAAGAGCTCAAGATTCCTTCATGGTTCAAGGCAGTAGCTGACAGAGAAATGAACACTGTCTTAAACACCTAGGGCCTCATCTATAAAACTTAGTTATACTTGGAAATGTGCATAAGTCATTTCTTGCACAAAAGATGTGATTTATAAAACATACAGTACTGCGCAAAAGTTTTAGGCAGTTGTGAAAAAATGATGTAGACAAAGAATGCTTTCAGAAATATAAATAATTGTTGCTTATTGTTATCAATTTACAAAATGCAAAGTGAGTGAACAAAAGAAAAATCTAAATCAAATCAGTATTTGGTGTTACTATCTTTTGCCTTCAAACCAGCATCAATTCTTATAGGGACACTTGCACAAAGTCAGGGATTTGTAGGATTCTAGTCAGGTGTATGATCAACCAATTATGCCAAACAGGTGTTAATGATCATCAATGTCACACGTAGGTTGAAACACAGTCATTAACTGAAACAGAAACAGCTGTGTAGGAGGCTTAAAACTGGGTGAGGAACAGCCAAACTCTGCTACCAAGGTGAGGTTGTGGAAGACAGGTTCATGTCATGGCAAGATTGAGCACAGCAACAAGACACAAGGTAGTTATACTGCATCAGCAAGGTCTCTCCCAGACAAAGATTTCAAAGCAGACTGGGGTTTCAAGATGTGCTGTTCAAGCTCTTTTGAAGAAGCACAAAGAAACGGGCAACGTTGAGGATCGTAGACGCAGTGGTCGGCCAAGGAAACTTAGTACAGCAGATGAAAGACACATCAAGCTTATTACCCTTCAAAATCGGAAGATGTCCAGCAGTGCCATCAGCTCAGAACTGGTAGAAACCAGCAGGACCCAGGTACACCCATCTACTGTCCGGAGAAGTCTGGCCAGAAGTGGTCTTCATGGAAGAGTTGCAGCCAAAAAGCCAAACCTCCGACGTGGAAACAAGGCCAAGGGACTCAAGTATGCACGAAAATATAGGACCTGGGGTGCAGAAAAATGGCAGCAGGTGCTCTGGACTGATGAGTCAAAATTTGAAATATTTGGCTATAGCAGAAGGCAGTTTGTTTGGCGAAGGGCTGGAGAGCGGTACAATAATGAGTGTCTGCAGGCAACGGTGAAGCATGGTGGAGGTTCCTTGAACGTTTGGGGCTGCATTTCTGCAAATGGAGTTGGAGATTTGGTCAGGATTAATGGTGATCTCAATGCTGAGAAATACAGGCAGATACTTATCCATCATGCAATACCATCAGGGAGACGTATGATTAGCCCCAAATTTATTCTGTAGCACTACAACGACCCCAAACATACAGCCAAAGTCATTAAGAACTATCTTCAGCGTGAAGAAGAACAAGAAGCCCTGGAAGTGATGGTACGGCCCCAGTAGAGCCCTGATCTCAACATCATCGAGTGTGTCTGGGATTACATGAAGAGACAGAAGGATGTGAGGAAGCCTACATCCACAGAAGATCTGTGGTTAGTTCTCCAAGATGTTTGGAGCAACCTACCAGCCGAGTTCCTTCAAAAACTGTGTGCAAGTGTACCTACAAGAATTGATGCTGTTTTGAAGGCAAAGGGTGGTTACACCAAATTTTGATTTGATTTAGACTTCTCTTTTGTTCATTCACTGCATTTTGTTGATTGATGAAAATAAATGATTAACACTTCCATTTTTGAAAGCATTCTTTGTTTACAGCGTTTTTTCACACCTGTCTAAAACCTTTTGCACAGTACTGTACATTGGCATGGAAATTGGCTTAAATTTACAGAAAGATTTGACTGTCCGCGAGTCCTATGCAGACGTTTTTTGGTGTTGGCATTTTAGCGACTCCAGGTGACAGGACAATAAAGTGAACTGAAAATCTTACTTCATTGAGTATTCTGATAATGCATTCTGATGTCCGTCTATCCATCCATGTCCTAAAACCAGTAGTTCTAACCCTGTAATGGAACAGGGATTGCATAATTTCTGCGTAATGGTCTAAGTAATGAAATGTAGGCTCACAGCTCCAAGAAGACGGTTCTCGGACGTCTGATCAGCTTGTAAGTGTGCATCATTAAGAAAAATCATATAAACACCATAAACAATATTTAAATGATAAACAATGTTGTGAGTTAAAAGCGAGAGCACTGTTAAATATTTGCTACATCAAGGACACATATCAATTTTTGTTTTTTGTTAAATATTTTACAACAGGTGTGTGACTTGTGATGGAGATTTGCTCAGACCACCACACTGTTGTTTGTATAGACAGGTATAAGCACCAGGCACAGGCAGACTACCATTTCAAATCATTATGGCAACATACAGGAGAACATTACGAAATTTATGAATATTCAAAAAGGTCATTTTTAGGCCATATATGGTTACTACAGTGAGTTGACAGGGAGTAGCTAAAAATGTATGAACGCATGCATACTTTTACAATGATTTGAGATTTATAAAGGGACTTAGCATGGGACAAGATGTTAGTATGGTTATATGAATCTTTTTTTTTTTTTTTTGTACATAAACCATTTTTGACTCTCTGGTGTAGGAAAACTTTTAGTATGAAATCTAAGCAAGGTTTTATACATGAACAACCCTTTGGAGGCTGAGATTACAACCACTGCCATTTATACATTAGGAGTTGGCCGAGACCCCTCCTCGAACCGCCACCTTATCGTGATGGAGGGTTTTGCGTGGTCCAATGATCCTAGGAGCTCTGTTGTCCGGGGCTTTATGCCCCTGGTAGGGCCACCCAAGGCAAACTGGTCCTATGTGAGGGATGAGACAAAGAGCAGTTCAACACAACCTCCTATGAAGAATAAAATATTTGAAAGGCATATTCCCTCGCCCGGACGCAGGTCATCGGGGCCCCCTTCTGCAGTCAGGCCTGGAGGTGGGGCTCGATGGCAAGTGCCTGGTAGCCGGGCCTGCACCTATGGGGGCTCGGCCAGGCACAGCCCGAAGAGGCAACGTAGGTCCTCCTTCCCATGGGCTCACCACCTATGGGAGGGGCCAAGGAGGTTGGGTGCAGTGTGAATTGGGTCGTGGCCAAAGGCGGGGACCTTGATGGTCCGATCCTTGGCTACAGAAGCTGGCTCTTGGGACGTGGAATGTCACCTCTCTGAAGGGGAAGGAGCCTGAGCTAATGCGCGAGGTCGAGAGGTTCCAGCTAGATATAGTCGGCTTGGACTCTGGAACCAATCTCCTTGAGAGGGGCTGGACTCTCTACCACTCTGGAGTTGCCCCTGGTGAGAGGCGCCGAGCGGGTGTGGGCATACTTATTGCCCCCCGACTTGGAGCCTGTTCATTGGGGTTTACCCCAGTGGACGAGATGGTAGCCTCCCTTCGCCTTCGGGTGGGGGGATGGGTCCTAACTGTTGCTTGTGTGTAAGCGCCAAACAGCAGGTTGGAGTACCCACCCTTTTTGGAGTCCCTGGAGGGGGTGTTAGAGGGCATACCTTCTGGAGACTCCTTTGTAATGCTGGGAGACTTCAATGCTCACGTGGGCAATGACAGTGAGACCTGGAAGGGCGTGATTGGGAGGAATGGCCCCCCCGATCTGAACCCAAGCGGTGTTTTGTTATTGGACTTCTGTGCTCGTCACGGATTGTCCATAAAGAACACCATGTTCAAGCATAGGGGTGTTCATATGTGCACTTGGCACCAGGACACCCTAAGCCTCAGTTCGATGATCAACTGTGGTCGTGTCATCGGACTTGCGGCCACATGTCTTGGACACTCGGGTGAAGAGAGGGGCGGAGCTGTCAACTGATCACCACCTGGTGGTGAGCTGGCTTCAATGGTGGGGGAGGATGCCGATCAGGCCTGGTAGGCCCAAACATGTTGTGAGGGTCTGCTGGGAACGTCTGGCAGAGTCCCCTGTCAGAAGTAGCTTCAACTCCCACTTCCGGCAGAACTTCGACCACATCCAGAGGGAGGTGGGGGACATTGAGTCTGAATGGGCCATGTTCCATGCCTCTATTGTTGAGGCGGCTGACCGGAGCTGTGGCCGTAAGGTGGTCGGTGCCTGTCGTGGTGGCAATCCCTGAACCCGTTGGTGGATACCGGCGGTGAGGGATGCCGTCAAGCTGAAGGAGGAGTCCTACAGGACCCTTCTGTCATGTGGGACTCCAGAGGCAACTAAAAGGTACGGGCAGGCCAAGTGCAATGCGGCTTCGGTGGTTGCTGAGTCAACAACTCAGCATGGGAGGAGTTTGGGGAGACCATGGAGAACGACTTTCAGACGGCTTCCAGGAGATTCTGGTCCACCATCCGACGTCTCAGGAGGGGAAGCAGTGCAGTGTCAACACTGTATATAGTGGGGATGGTGCGCTGCTGACCTCGACTCGGGACATTGTGGGTCGGTGGGGGGAGTACTTCGAAGACCTCCTCAATCCCACTAACATGCCTTCCAATGAGGAAGCAGAGCCTAGGGACTCGGAGGTGGGCTCCCCCATCTCTGGGACTGAGGTCACCAAGGTGGTCAAAAACTCCTTGGTGGCAGGGCCCCGGGGGTGGATGAGATACACCCGGAGTTCCTCAAGGCTCTGGATGTTGTAGGACTATCCTGGTTGACATGCCTCTGCAACATCGCATGGACATCAGGGACAGTGCCTCTGGATTGGCAGACCGGGGTGGTGGTCCCCCTCTTTAAGAAGGGGGACCGGAGGGTGTGTTCCAACTACAGAGGGATCACACTCCTCAGCCTCCCTGGAAAAGTCTATTCGGGGGTCGTGGAGAAGAGGGTCCATCAGATAGTTGAACCTCAGATTCAGGAGGGACAGTGTGGTTTTCATCCTGGTCGTGGAACAGTGGACCATCTCTACATCCTTAGCAGGGTCCTGGAGGGTGCATGGGAGTTTGCCCAACTAGTCTACATGTGTTTTGTGGACTTGGAAAAGGCATTCGACAGTGTCCCTCAGGGAATCCTGTGGGGGGTGCTCCAGGAGTATGGGGTACCGGACCCCCTGATAAAGGCTGTTCAGTCCCTATACAACCGGTGTCAGAGCTTGGTCCGCATTGCCGACAGTAAGTTGAACCCGTTTCCAGTGACACTTGGACTCCACCAGAGCTGCCCTTTGTCACCGATTCTGTTCATAACTTTTATGGACAGAATTTCTAGGTGCAGCCAGGGCGTTGAGGGGGTCCAGTTTGGTGGACTCAGGATTGGGTCACTGCTTTTTCAGATGATGTTGTCCTGTTTGGTTCATCAGGCCGTGATCTTCAGCTCTCTCTGGATTGGTTCACAGCTGAGCATGAAACGACTGGGATGGGAATCAGCACCTCCGAATCACAGACCATGGTCCTCAGCCGGAAAAGGGTGGAGTGCCCTCTCAGAGTTGGGGGCAAGATCCTAACCCCAAGTGGAGGAGTTCAAGTATCTCGGGGTCTTGTTCACGAGTGAGGGAAAAATGTTGAGTGAGATCAACAGGCAGATCAGTGCGGCGTCCACAGTGATGCGGGCTCTGCATCGGTCTGTCTGGTGAAAAAGGAGCTGAGCCGCAAGGCAAAGCTCTCAATTTACCAGTCAATCTATGTTCCTACCCTTACCTATGGTCATGAGCTGTGGGTAGTGACCAAGAGAACGAGATCGCGAATACAAGCAGCTGAAATGAGTTTCCTCCGCAGGGTGTCTGGGCTTTCTCTTAAAGATAGGGTGAGAAGCTCAGTCATCCGGGAGGGGCTCAGAGTAGAGCCGCTGCTCATCCATATTGAGAGGAGTCAGATGAGGTGGCTCGGGCATCTGATCAGGATGCCTCCTGGACGCCTCCCTGCTGAGGTGTTCCGGGCACCTCCAACCGGGAGGAGGCCCCAGGGAAGACCCAGGACACCCTGGAGGGACTATGTCTCCCGGCCGGCCTGGGAACACCTCGGGATTCCCCCGGAAGAGCTAGAAGAAGTGGCCGGGGAGAGGGAAGTCTGTGCATCTCTTCTCAAGCTGCTGCCACCGCGACCTGATCTCGGATAAGTGGAAGAGGATGGATGGATGGATGGAGTTGGCCGAGAAATATTTAGAGATCTGGGTAAAACATTGCAGTGTTTCCTGCTAAAAGTGTTTTGTTTCCTTTGATTACCCATACTAGCACAATACAAAATACTAATAATCATCATAACTATTAAGCAACTGACTTAAATATATCTATGAATTTACCCACAAAAAATGTAATTAAACACCAAAACACAATGGAAATGGTCATGTGGCTAAAACATTGACCTTTTCCAAAGAGTAAAGATAGGTCAGATTTTTGTGGAAAACACTGAACACGGTAATGAAAAGAGGGAAATAAAAGCAAGACCTAGTCATTGTTCATCTAAAAGTCGCCATGAAAAACACAAGAATACATCTGGAATACATGTAGAAAAAGATGACAGCCAAGCACTGTAAATTTCAGCTATACTATAAGAACAGATGATATTGTGAGGAAGATGGGCCTTAAAGAAGGTCTGTTTGGAGCACATACAGTTTTAAGGAATTTCTGAGTATACACTGGGTGGAGTGGTCAATGCAGCATCACAGTACCAAGCAAGTAGGCACTTATGTATTAAGTTTCTTATATGTACAGTACTGTGCAAAAGTTTTAGGCAGGTGTGAAAAAATTTTGTAAACAAAGAATGCTTTCAAAAATGGAAGTGTTAATCATTTATTTTCATCAATCAACAAAATGCAGTGAATGAACAAAAGAGAATTCTAAATCAAATCAATATTTGGTGTGACCACCCTTTACCTTCAAAACAGCATCAATTCTTCTAGGTACACTTGCACACAGTTTTTGAAAGAACTCGGCTGGTAGGTTGTTCCAAACATCTTGGAGAACTAACCACAGATCTTCTGTGGATGTAGGCTTCCTCACATCCTTCTGTCTCTTCATGTAATCCCAGACACACTCGATGATGTTGAGATCAGGGCTCTGTGGGGATCATACCATCACTTCCAGGACTTCTTGTTCTTCTTTACGCTGAAGATAGTTCTTAATGACTTTGGCTGTATGTTTGGGGTCGTTGTCCTGCTGCAGAATAAATTTGGGGCCAATCATACACCTCCCTGATAGTATTGCATGATGGATAAGTATCTGCCTGTATTTCTCAGCATTGAGAACACCATTAATTCTGACCAAATCTCCAACTCCATTTGCAGAAATGCAGCCCCAAACGTTCAAAGAACCTCAACCATGCTTCACCGTTGCCTGCAGACACTCATTATTGTACCGCTCTCCAGCCCTTCGACAAACAAACTGCCTTCTGCTACAGCCAAATATTTCAAATTTTGACTCATCAGTCCAGAGCACCTGCTGCCATTTTTCTGCACCCCAGGTCCTATGTTTTCGTGCATACTTGAGTCGCTTGGCCTTGTTTCCACTTCGTAGGTATGGCTTTTTGGCTGCAACTCTTCCATGATGACCACTTCTGGCCAGACGTCTCCGGACAGTAGATGGGTGTACCTGGGTCCCACTGGTTTCTGCCAGTTCTGAGCTGATGGCACTGCTGGACATCTTCCGATTTCGAAGGGTAATAAGCTTGATGTGTCTTTCATCTGCTGCACTAAGTTTCCTTGGCCAACCACTGCGTCTACGATCCTCAACTTTGCCTGTTTCTTAGTGCTTCTTCAAAAGAGCTTGAACATCACATCTTGAAACCCCAGTCTGCTTTGAAATCTTTGTCTGGGAGAGACCTTGCTGATGCAGTATAACTACCTTGTGTCTTGTTGCTGTGCTCAATCTTGCCATGACATGAACCTGTCTTCCACAACCTCACCTTGGTAGCAGAGTTTGGCTGTTCCTCACCCAGTTTTAAGCCTCCTACACAGCTGTTTCTGTTTCAGTTAATGACTGTGTTTCAACCTACGTGTGACATTGATGATCATTAGCACATGTTTGGTATAATTGGTTGATCATACACCGGACTATAATCCTACACAATCCCTGACTTTGTGCAAGTGTACCTATAAGAATTGATGCTGGTTTGAAGGCAAAAGGACACCAAATATTGATTTGATTTAGATGTTTCTTTTGTTCACTCACTTTGCTTATTGTTATCAATTTACAAAATGCAATCATTATTTATATTTCTGAAAGCATGCTTTGTTTACAGCATTTTTTCACACCTGCCTAAAACTTTTCTACAGTACTGTATATCATGAATTAAAATTAAAAAAAAAATCAAAATAGCTTCTTCAAATGCCATCTATTCATCCTTATGCATAAAATGTAAGGAGGCAAATTTGAAGAATATACGTATCCCCTTCATGCAAAATAATAAAACAAGACACAATGACTCAAATTGTAGTCATGATTTCTCCAGCAACAAAAAATGATTTGTATGCAGCACAGCTCATTGCCAGGAGGCAAAAATACCTTCTATGGGGAATAAGGGGGAAGAAAAGTATGACAGACACACTGGGACACAAGTAACAGAGGTTCTGGTGACAGATTAGTGCCAAGTTTTTTGATGAATTAAGTAGTAAATTGTAAACTTGAGTAAGACTCATGTTCAAATCATCAGATAGTATTCTCTAAAGATAGGAAAAATGCTTAAAAATGTCCAGATGTATAGATCTCTTTCAAATTTCTGTATGCCATATGAAACACAAGAGCATTACTCATTTAATGAACCACTTCTCAAAGAAGTTTACGTAATTAACCTGCCCGAGTAGCCAACCATATGTTTTTAATCACAGAACTGCATCAGGGTTTTCAAATCAGTCCAAATGGAATAACCCATTATTTCAGCTGAAAACATCTGCTAAATATGCATCTTTTGCCAGAAGATTCCTTGTTTTACTCCTCTAGACATTAAGTTGCAATAAAATATATTTTTCATATATAATCAATTAAACTGGTATAGCTGGGTTATCAGTAATATTTTTATTAAAAGCCTAAACAAACAAAACACTACCCTTAAAACAGCTGCAATTTTGTAACAACTTTAACTGTTAAAATGCTAAAAATTCCCTTAAATACTTTCAAGGTTCACTTATTGTATACATGGGAAGCTTTCTTTTTAATCAACAGCACTAAAAAAGGAGTCTATTACTAAATATTTGCATATTTTCACAGAACTTTAAAAGAAGGTGCTTTTGAGAAGTACTGACTTAAGTATACACATATAACAAGTCAAGTCAAGTTTGGGGAGCATGCACTGGTACAGTGCGTTGCCGTACCCACTACACAATGAAACAACTCGGGATCCCTGTTTGCAACCCCTCAGGCAGACACACGGTCCAGTCCCACCCTCCGGAAATGACCCTCTATCTGCCGCTGCCAGGTGTTATGTTGGCGACCCCTTGGTCTGGTCCAGCCACTCAGGTCCCCAACAATGAGGATCTTACGAGCTGGATCACCCTCAGGGAAACTGCGCCACATGGCCGTAGTACCGTAACTGACGCTCACTCATAATGCAGGTAATGTGCCTCATTCGGGACTCAATGAGCAACCGCTCATTCGACACAAAGTCAAACCAACGGTACCCAAGGATCTTCCGGAGAGACACAGTACCAAAGGAGTCCAGTTTTCATCGCAGGTCACTGGTTAGCGTCCATGTCTTACAACCATATAGCAAGACAGGAAGCACCAGCCCCTGACCTTTTGCAAAGTCAAGGAACATGGAGCCACTTTCACCATGGTCACCAGACCCATGGGGACCGAGACAATCCTCATAGCCAGCCCTGTCAGTGCCAGTGGCTGCACTGAAGTTGCCCATGACCAGAGAAGTGTCACCCTGAGGGCACCCATCAACCACCGAGCGAAGCTGTGAATAAAATGTCTCCATCACTGGGACATCACTCACCGCGGTCAGAGCATACACTGAGACAACCGACAAGGCACCCAGGGAGTGCCGTAATCTGAGTCGTTGAAAGGAGTGACATTGGACACCATCGGAAGAAGTCAATCCGATACAGCAACAGCTACTCCCCGAGTATTACAGCCATCATACCGACCAGACCAATAAAAGGTGTATCCACCTACAGAGATCTGGCCAGTCCCCGGTCTACGCACCTCAGAGAGTGCCGCCACTGAAATGCGGAGTTTACGCAGCTCCTCCGACAGCAGAGGAAGATGATCATCTTGCCAGAGAGACAAGACGTTCCATGCGCCCACCCGTATGGGCCGCCTCAAATTGGGACCCGAGTGCTGCTGTGCAGTGAGCGACGCCTCAGCACCACACTAGTTCTGATCCCCAACAGACCTGACCCTATTGGCTCTCCAACGGTTTTGACTCTTCCGGAGATGCGGCTCCCGAGGGTTTTCCCCCACCCCCTTCATGATGCGAGCGCAGGAGAACTACTCCCGCGGAGAGCAAAAAGGAGTCCTTTCTGTAGTCTCGGAGCTTTATGAAGTTTTTTTTTTTTTTTTTTTTTTTTTTTACAGTGGCTGGAGTGCCAATCCTGCCACCAACACCCATGATTTCCCTGCAAGTTGGAGGACCGCTTGCAGTTTAACGTCATACCCAGGACAGACATATAACACCTGCTATATTAATAAAATGTTATCTAACAATGTGGCTATGTATGTTCCTTAGATGAAAGATTAAAATTAAAGCCAGAAAAAAACAACTATCTGTCACAAATTGGGCACAGAAAGGGTAAGAGGATGGATATTTATTATGGTCTGGCCACAGCATGTGCAACACATTACCAGCCCCTGATGGGCCAAACTGTATATTACAGATTGCCAATCTCTTGCTTCATTGAGGAAGTCGTGCAGCAGCATCTTGAAGACACCTTTCAGGCAGACCGAGTTGAATCTTAATAGGGTTTTTACTCATTTATAAGGAAGTAAACAGTTCAAAAAGAGCAGAATGGTTGCATACCATCTGTCACCTATAAACAATGGGATTGCCAGTCAGATTAAGTGAACAAGCTAAAATAAAATGAACTCTGCTTCTCTACTGTCTATCTCTTCAAAACTGAATTTGCTACTGATGGGCTAACATACATTTAAAGCTCACTTAAGATTCAAAGTACAGTAGGTTGGAATTTTGATTTAGGTGCTGTGCATGAAGATAAAGTAGTATTGACTATTACTTATGTGGTCTTGGAGCAATGGGACCCAAAGTAAAATACTGTATGTGCAGCCACTAAAAGTAGAATCATGAAACTTGGCTTTATACAAAAACATTGCACAATGCAGGGTTTATTTCTATATAAACTAACAGCTAAATAACAGACAAACTAGTTAGAGAAAATGTTTACAAAATAATTTTTACTACTGTCTGGTTAGTCCTTATATGTAAACCAGTAAGTTTTTTTAAACGAAAACAAATAACCCACATCAATTAAAATAATAGGCAGTTTGCTAAAGGCTTCATCTATCATGTCTCTATATAGCACTGTAAACGTACAGAAAAAGAGGAGGAAAACTACAAATTACTACAAACTACAGTTTTCATTCTATGGAAAATTAAGAGAAATTTCCAATAAATGGTTACCCTGTAGTTAATCAGATGTCTTTAATGTATTATAGCAGAGTTATATATATATATATATATATATATATATATATATATATATATATATATATATATATATATATATATATATATATATGTACACACACACGTATATATATATATATACACACACATATATATATTAGTATTCAATACAGTGAACAGATCATATTTTCCTATTAGTTTTTGTGTACTGTTACTCAAACACAGCTGAATAAAACTCAACTATCAAACAAGACATGTACTGTAAGTACAGTAATACTGTAGAACTGTGTCCTGCAACCTTGGATTTGATTACAATTTCTGAATTTCCACAGCACATTCTTTTAATATGCTGTCATCGAGTCTTCCGATGTCATTTGCATACTCTATATATACAGTGGTGTGAAAAACTATTTGCCCCCTTCCTGATTTCTTATTCTTTTGCATGTTTGTCACACAAAA
The DNA here is from genome assembly GCF_900747795.2 of Erpetoichthys calabaricus. Lineage (NCBI taxonomy): Eukaryota > Metazoa > Chordata > Cladistia > Polypteriformes > Polypteridae > Erpetoichthys > Erpetoichthys calabaricus. The sequence continues at coordinate 24,536,164 of NC_041397.2, forward strand.
TGTTTCTGATCATCAAACACATTTAACCATTAGTCAAATATAACACAAGTAAACACAAAATGCAGTTTTTAAATGATGGTTTTTATTATTTAGGGAGAAAAAAAATCCAAACCTACATGGCCCTGTGTGAAAAAGTAATTGCCCCCTTGTTAAAAAATAACCTAACTGTGGTGTATCACACCTGAGTTCAATTTCCGTAGCCACCCCCAGGCCTGATTACTGCCACACCCGTTTCAATCAAGAAATCACTTAAATAGGAGCTGCCTGACACAGAGAAGTAGACCAAAAGCACCTCAAAAGCTAGACATCATGCCAAGATCCAAAGAAATTCAGGAACAAATGAGAACAGAAGTAATTGAGATCTATCAGTCTGGTAAAGGTTATAAAGCCATTTCTAAAGCTCTGGGACTCCAGCGAACCACAGTGAGAGCCATTATCCACAAATGGCAAAAACATGGAACAGTGGTGAACCTTCCCAGGAGTGGCCGGCCGACCAAAATTACCCCAAGAGCGCAGAGACGACTCATCCGAGAGGTCACAAAAGACCCCAGGACAACGTCTAAAGAACTGCAGGCCTCACTTGCCTCAATTAAAGTCAGTGTTCACGACTCCACCATAAGAAAGAGACTGGGCAAAAACGGCCTGCATGGCAGATTTCCAAGACGCAAACCACTGTTAAGCAAAAAGAACATTAGGGCTCGTCTCAATTTTGCTAAGAAACATCTCAATGATTGCCAAGACTTTTGGGAAAATACCTTGTGGACTGATGAGACAAAAGTTGAACTTTTTGGAAGGCAAATGTCCCGTTACATCTGGCGTAAAAGGAACACAGCATTTCAGAAAAAGAACATCATACCAACAGTAAAATATGGTGGTGGTAGTGTGATGGTCTGGGGTTGTTTTGCTGCTTCAGGACCGGGAAGGCTTGCTGTGATAGATGGAACCATGAATTCTACGGTCTACCAAAAAATCCTGAAGGAGAATGTCCGGCCATCTGTTCGTCAACTCAAGCTGAAGCGATCTTGGGTGCTGCAACAGGACAATGACCCAAAACACACCAGCAAATCCACCTCTGAATGGCTGAAGAAAAATAAAATGAAGACTTTGGAGTGGCCTAGTCAAAGTCCTGACCTGAATCCAATTGAGATGCTATGGCATGACCTTAAAAAGGCGGTTCATGCTAGAAAACCCTCAAATAAAGCTGAATTACAACAATTTTGCAAAGATGAGTGGGCCAAAATTCCTCCAGAGCGCTGTAATAGACTCATTGCAAGTTATCGCAAACGCTTGATTGCAGTTATTGCTGCTAAGGGTGGCCCAACCAGTAATTAGGTTCAGGGGGCAATTACTTTTTTACACAGGGCCATGTAGGTTTGGATTTTTTTTTTCTCCCTAAATAATAAAAACCACCATTTACAAACTGCATTTTGTGTTTACTTGTGTTATATTTGACTAATGGTTAAATGTGTTTGATGATCAGAAACATTTTGTGTGACAAACATGCAAAAGAATAAGAAATCAGGAAGGGGGCAAATAGTTTTTCACACCACTGTAAGTAAACTATCTGTATGTGGTCTTCGGGACAAAAAACAACCCAAAGACTCCCTAGCAGCTCTACTATATTTAATAACTTGGTGAGGCGTCAGTTAACTCTTAAGAATTACCTAGTGCAGAGTGAAAACTTCAAGCCTTGCTTTCCATTACTGAGGTGTTTCACTTGCACATTGTCGAGTCGCGGCGATTGCTTCATTTCAACGTTGCGTCTCTTCATTTGTGTCATTAGAATGACATTTTTGTTGCACACAGGTCTTTTGTAGTGAGAAGTGAGGTGCATGCAAGCGTGGAGCAAATTTAAAAGTGCATGCATGTGCCATCTAGTGGCTATGGTTAAGCGTGAGCAAAGCAGACTGCTCCATACACATATGCACACACATAGGTCTTTCATTTACATATGTCTAATAATAGGATTCACTTTGGATATCCTTAACTTTTGCACCCCTTAACCATACCACTCTGTATGTGAAGAATGTCTACACTAGTTTTTCTTCAGGTAGTTCATTTTTCCTCCCATCCCTAATGGAAATGCAATGGAAACACTAAACTGCCTGGTGTAAGACAACTAGTGGGTATGTACAGGTGTATCTCAATAAATTAGAAAAGCATCAAAAAGTTAATTTATTTCAGTAGTTGAACTCAAAAAGTAGATTCATTACACACAGTGATATATTTCAAGCATTTATTTCTTTTAAATTTTTCTGATTATGGCTTACAGGTAATGAAAACTCAAAATTCAGTATCTCAGAAAATTTAAATATTACCAAGAAATAAATAAGACCAATAAAAAAAAAAAAATGTTGGCCTACTGAAAAGTATGTCCATATATGCACTCAGTATTTGGTCGGGGCTCCTTTTCACCTTAGCCCAGGTAAGATACTTCTGACGTTGTCTCTGGTTCAGGAGTGGCTTGAAACAAGGAATGTTGTGACAGTTGTAGCCCATGTCCCGGATACGTCTGTGTGTGGTGGCTCTTGAAGCACTGACTCCAGCCGCAGTCCACTCCTTGTGAATTTTCCCCAAATTCTTGAATGGGTTGTGCTTCACAATCCTCTCAAGGCTGTGGTTATCCTTGTTGCTTTTGCAGCTTTTTCTGCCACATTTTTTTCCCTTCCACTCAACTTTCCATTAATATGCTTGGATATGGCACTCTGTGAACAGCCAGCTTTTTTAGCAATGACTTTTTGTGGCTTACTGAACCAGACTGAGAGACCATTTAAAGGCTCAGTACACCTTTGCAGGGATTTTGGGTTAATTAGCTGAGTGGAGTGTGACACCATGAGTCTACAATATTGAATTTTTTCACAATATTCTAATTTTCTGAGATACTGAATTTTGGGTTTTCATTAGCTATAAGCCATAATTCACAAAATGAAAAGAAATAAATGCTTGAAATATATAACTGTGTGTAATGAATCTATATAATATATGAGTTTCACTTTTTGAATTGAATTACTGAAATAAATTAACTTTTCAATGATATTCTGATTTATTGAGATGTACCTGTACATGAGAATGCTCTGCAATCACCTACTTCTTACATTGTCCCGGCTGCTTCCTACACAAGCTCCAGTCCCCCTATATCTCAAAGCTAGATTAAACAAGTTTAGAAATGAATGAAAAGGATAGAAAACTAAAAATATTACATATAGCTCTCAGTACTTCACAGTAAGTTTACAGTCATTACTGACCAAAAATATAGTCTATAAAGATGCTGTTAAAGTGGACCTGGAACATAGGAACATGGTTAAATAAGAACTCTTCTTTAAGTATATGGGAGAAATGTTCCATTGCCTTTGTCTGAACTCTCTTTCACACTCTGTTAAGGAACAGGGAGTTAAAAGTGTAGTTTAGCAACATTTCATCACATTTAAGATCAAGTGGCATGACTCACTTCACTAAATATTTTTTAAAAGATTAGCTAACTCTAACTGTATGACAAAAGTATTAATTAAACTACTCAGAGGTCTAGTTTAAAGGTGAGGGGCACTCATGCAATGATGGCAGAACACAGCAGTAGGAGATACGCAGCTAAACAGAATAATAAAAGCATCCAATATAATATTACAAAGGAAATGAAATCTATCCAGAAATGTATAAACATTTATTTTCTTTAGACCATTAACTTGAATAATTTTCCACCCAGATTAATCAAAGCGGTAGAACCACTTTCCTGAACAACTGACTGCTCCCATATTCATGTCATTTAAGCGCAGTGACAAAAAGGAATAGTGCAGCTTGTTCACATAGCCAAATCAATATGAGTCCAGTTCCTGCATCCTGGAAGAAGTTTCAATTATGCAAAGGAAAGCGGGTTGGAAAATGGATGGATGGATGGAAAACAAAACCATTTTGGAAAAGTAGAAAATAAATAGATGAACAAAAAAATTAAATAAGATGGGCACAAGATGATAGTGGGATCAGTGCACATATGGTGTCAGTTTTAAATGGTATATGAGTATATAGTGTACACCTACTAACTTATAGTAAAGCCTGTGATTGGTAGACACTGAGATGGAATCTATTAAGAAAACTGAGTTAAAAGTAAAAAAAACAAATCTCAATTAGAAAAAGACATTTTTAAAAATTAAATCAGCTGGCGCTCAGCTGCAATGAATGCTGTATTACTATATAGAAAATGAACAGGGGGAGGCACGGTGGCGCAGTGGGTAGCACTGCTGCCTCGCAGTTGGGAGACCTGGGGACCCGGGTTCGCTTCCTGGGCCCTCCCTGCGTGGAGTTTGCATGTTCTCCCCGTGTCTGCGTGGGTTTCCTCCGGGCGCTCCGGTTTCCTCCCACAGTCCAAAGACATGCTGGTTAGGTGGATTGGCGATTCTAGATTGGCCCTAGTGTGTGCTTGGTGTGTGGGTGTGTTTGTGTGTGTTCTGCGGTGGGTTAGCACCCTGCCCAGGATTGGTTCCTGCCTTGTGCCCTGTGTTGGCTGGGATTGGCTCCAGCAGACCCCCGTGACCCTGTGTTCGGATTCAGCGGGTTGGAAAATAGATGGATGGATGAAAATGAACAGGATGTAGTAATAACATAACAGAGGCCTTCATGTAGGCTTTCAACATTAACTAATTTTGATACTAAACTAAAGGATAACACTGAGCGGGCTTAACAGCTCTTAATGATGCAAATACTGTACATAACAACAACATAATTTATCTCTATAGCACATTTTCAAAATGTACTATACTGTAACTCAAAGTGTTTTACAAGAAGAACAAAAACTACAAAGAATTACAAAAAATTCAGTATAAAAAATAATAAACGAAATAATAAAGACATTCATAATACAGGAAAAAGAAAGCAATAGAAATGGTAAAAGTCCTTAAATGTGAATTAAATTGCAAATCTCATTTAAGTCTCTAACGATGAACCTAAAGCTATAGTCACATGGCCACAGAGGACAATAACCCCCGGGCAGGCACTATGCGCTAGCCACTTTGTGGCTCTGTCGCTCGTGTAATGGGGAAGCGGATGTATAATTGAAACAGATTGTTATTTTCATGAGAATTGTTACATATGCATAATAGACCTAGCTTACCATTTTATATTACAGCGAGTAATGAACAATAGTAAAAAATAATAAAACGAAACAAATTGAAAGAAAATTACGTTTCATGTTGCGTTAGATGTATTCGTTGCATTATATGTTTTCATTCTGTTTGGCTTTGAAATTAACACACAAATACTTTTTAAACTTACATTTTTACTGTAACACTTCAGTAAAAACAATGTTTAGAATCAACTTTTTTGTCAATATCGCATTGAATTTGGATTCAGTGTTTGGAGTTGCATCGTGACAATGCAACATATAACTGCCCGTGAGTGAATATCGTTTCTTTCTCTCTAATAAATAAACCGACTTTTTCAAATGTTTGTCCCTGTGATTTGTTAATTGTCATACCAAAAGCTATTCTAACAGGAAACTATAAACGTTTTAATACGAATGGCATATCAAGATCTCCTTTGGTGTCTAATGTTATCTGCAGAAGATGTACTACATTACCTTTCTTGTTGCCTGTTAAAATTACATGTCAGAATTGTTTGGTCAGTTTTTAATACAACTAATCTTGTCCTACTGCATAGACCATCAATCATAAATAAATTACGCAATAACATTATAATACATCCTTCTTTCAACAGTGGCTGGTGGACGACCGGACGGTGTTAATGGTTGTAGATATTCTATGGGATAATGTAAGTTTATGTTTTCATCTTCCATACCATCACCACCAACTGTTTCAGCATAGACTATTGATACGCATTTAACCAATTTGCTGTGTAACTGATCAACAATTTTCACGATGATTTGTTTGACTTCATCGTTTCTCGGTGCTAGGATTGCCCGTGTACTCATTTCTTCTGTTGATAACCTTTTGGAATGAAATTCTTCAATAAGATTTGGACATAGTAAGTCGTCTTTTAATGGGAACTTAAAGAGAGGAAAACATCAAAATTTATAAGAGCTGAGAGTGTAGGAACTGTGTCTGACAAAAGCATTCATACAAATGAGAGGTGAGAGGTCAATGGGCATGGGCTATTAACCTGAAATGGTTGCTAGGAGGGCGGGACTTGAAAAAATCTCTTGGCAATAGTCTTGTCTTGTCTCAAGATTTTCTTTTATAATAGAGAGATGTTGTAAATTTGTTATATCTTGGTTTTCATTTTTTTTTCCTTAAACCCACAGCCCAGTCCAATTCTACATACATATGACATATACTGTAATTCAGCCTTTGGTTACCTCTTTCACATCTTTGAAAATTCGAACAAATTCTTCATTGATGGATAAACTGCGTTTCTCTATGTCTCCCCGTAAATTCCTTCTCGTTCGCAAGCTGTTTTCGACAAAGAATGCAGACAGAGCTTTGAGAGCTTCCAGCATTTCCTGCAAATAAACAAACACACTCTTTAGGTAAAAGGTGGTTATGTAGTTAAGATGTCTATAACATAGTCCAGAAATACAAATCAAGTATCATACTCAAGTTTCAATACTTATTAAACTTCAACTGACTGGAGGCTCATCCAGTGTTAGCTTCTGCCCTGCGCCCTGTTCTGCTAGAACAGGCTCTTTGTTATGTAACACCAGAATGGACAAAGCGTGGA
>NC_041397.2:24547826-24645326 GCF_900747795.2 Erpetoichthys calabaricus
AAAAATTAGCAGTTGTTGGAAATCTTCTAGACCTATAGATGATCTTCCAGACAGTGGAATAGTTGATTTCCAGTCATTTGGAAATCTTTTAAAATCCCTTCCTAAACTCATAAGCATCTATAACATTATTGCTGAAGGCCTCATTGAGCTCTTTTTATCTAGGCATGGTGATAACACACACATTTTAACAATAAAGAACAACTACATGTGAATTACTTTAAATCGGACAGATTCAGGCAAAATTCTATATAATGATTTTCTAAGCATTTTCACCAGATCTGTTGCATTACGATTTTAGTTATTTGGTATTTTTTCCATGTGTAAAATTTGCATTTAAGTTTATTTAAAACTAGCCATCCCCAGTGGCTCCACTCATGTAGAAGTGAAACAGGACAGTGAGGAGGGCCCGTCCCTGCTCCCCACTCCTGACATGATGCTACCCCCTCCCCTCTGCCTGCAGCCTGTGCCTCAGATTATTGTGACTATATCGCTCCTACAAGTGAACTATGATTCTTAGAGCGATGAGAGAAGTGGCAAAATCAACCAGAATGTTTCCATTGTAAATCCATCTAAGTAGTTCTCTTATTCGCTAACTAAGTGGGGGTAAAGTAGACGCCCCAAGGCTGGCATGTGACTGAAAAGGGCCCCGCCCCCTTCATGTCTCTCAGATTCACGCAAATAAATTGGTACCGCAAGCGAACTATGATACATGGCACAATGATAGAAATCACAAAATCAACCGGAATGTTCAAGTAAATTATAGAAAAAAACCCGATCTAAATCTGTTAAGTAGTTCTCTCGTGAAAAGTGGACAGACATACAGACAGACGTTGGATTTTATATACAGTATATACAGACACTATGTTACTCATCAAAGATGGGTTGAAATCTAAGTTTGCAGTACACCATTTGTTGAAATGAATTTTAAGGCATAAAGTAATAAAACACTGTAAGCTTTCATTCCAACAGATGGCACATTATGATCATTAGCACTGCTTTCAAGAATCACACACCAAATAGAAAATAAGAGACATAGCAACCAGACATACATACATACATACATACATACATACATACATACATACATACATACAGTGGTGTGAAAAACTATTTGCCCCCTTCCTGATTTCTTATTCTTTTGCATGTTTGTCACACAAAATGTTTCTGATCATCAAACACATTTAACCATTAGTCAAATATAACACAAGTAAACACAAAATGCAGTTTTTAAATGATGGTGTTTATTGTTTAGGGAGAAAAAAAATCCAAACCTACATGGCCCTGTGTGAAAAAGTAATTGCCCCCTTGTTAAAAAATAACCTAACTGTGGTGTATCACACCTGAGTTCAATTTCCGTAGCCACCCCCAGGCCTGATTACTGCCACACCTGTTTCAATCAAGAAATCACTTAAATAGGAGCTGCCTGACACAGAGAAGTAGACCAAAAGCATCTCAAAAGCTAGACATCATGCCAAGATCCAAAGAAATTCAGGAACAAATGAGAACAGAAGTAACTGAGCTCTATCAGTCTGGTAAAGGTTATAAAGCCATTTCTAAAGCTCTGGGACTCCAGCGAACCACAGTGAGAGCCATTTTCCACAAATGGCAAAAACATGGAACAGTGGTGAACCTTCCCAGGAGTGGCCGGCCGACCAAAATTACCCCAAGAGCGCAGAGATGACTCATCCGAGAGGTCACAAAAGACCCCAGGACAACGTCTAAAGAACTGCAGGTCTCACTTGCCTCAATTAAGGTCAGTGTTCACGACTCCACCATAAGAAAGAGACTGGGCAAAAACGACCTGCATGGCAGATTTCCAAGACGCAAACCACTGTTAAGCAAAAAGAACATTAGGGCTCGTCTCAATTTTGCTAAGAAACATCTCAATGATTGCCAAGACTTTTGGGAAAATACCTTGTGGACTGATGAGTCAAAAGTTGAACTTTTTGGAAGGCAAATGTCCCGTTACATCTGGCGTAAAAGGAACACAGCATTTCAGAAAAAGAACATCATACCAACAGTAAAATATGGTGGTGGTAGTGTGATTGTCTGGGGTTGTTTTGCTGCTTCAGGACCTGGAAGGCTTGCTGTGATAGATGGAACCATGAATTCTACTGTCTACCAAAAAATCCTGAAGGAGAATGTCCGGCCATCTGTTCGTCAACTCAAGCTGAAGCGATCTTGGGTGCTGCAACAGGACAATGACCCAAAACACACCAGCAAATCCACCTCTGAATGGCTGAAGAAAAACAAAATGAAGACTTTGGAGTGGCCTAGTCAAAGTCCTGACCTGAATCCAATTGAGATGCTATGGCATGACCTTAAAAAGGCGGTTCATGCTAGAAAACCCTCAAATAAAGCTGAATTACAACAATTTTGCAAAGATGAGTGGGCCAAAATTCCTCCAGAGCGCTGTAAAAGACTCATTGCAAGTTATCGCAAACGCTTGATTGCAGTTATTGCTGCTAAGGGTGGCCCAACCAGTTATTAGGTTCAGGGGGCAATTACTTTTTCACACAGGGCCATGTAGGTTTGGATTTTTTTTTCTCCCTAAATAATAAAAACCACCATTTACAAACTGCATTTTGTGTTTACTTGTGTTATATTTGACTAATGGTTAAATGTGTTTGATGATCAGAAACATTTTGTGTGACAAACATGCAAAAGAATAAGAAATCAGGAAGGGGGCAAATAGTTTTTCACACCACTGTACATACATACATACATACATACATACACTTGTTCTTTATTAAGGTGTATTAGGCAATGGGCTACAAAATGCAAATGTGGAATGATGCTTCTTATATCACCTTTATCTATAGATACTCTATAAAAGAAGATCTGATCTGTGTTTTTTTTTTCCTTTTAAACATATGAGGATTTATTTAATGGGAGTGTGCTTAACTTTTTCACATGGCTGTAGCTGTAGTTTATAACATTAGTCTGATGGGATCCACATGGTTGGAAGGGCTTTTGTTCTACATAGTTTATTATTCAGTGGTCAATCCTTATTTTAACTTGGATTTCTATGCTGTAAGCATGTTATTTCCTCTGCTTTCCAAAAGCCAAGTTGATAGTACTGCTACAACATACATACAAAATGCTGGCATCACATTTAACATTCTGTCATTACCTATGCAGACTCTTGCTTGTTCTAACCATGTCTGTGTGGGTTTCCATCGGGATCCCTCCAACTAGGTAGTAGATTTGCTTCAGAACAAAACTAGAATAAGACCACCGGGTATATCTTCCTCACCAGAAGACCATGTTGAGATAGCATGTGTCAGCCTGTGTATTAGTACATTAATTTGGCCTAAAATGTGAATATTGCCTTTGCATAAGATCAAATAATAAAGAGAACCACTATAGACAAATAATACATTAGAAACGGCATGTTTGTCTACAGTCTATTCTTTTTTTTCTTTTGATTTTATTGATTTCCATACAAATAACTCAAGTTTTACAAAAACAGGTTCGATATAAATCAACCCCCACCCCTGAGAAAGAGAGCTAGGCCAGCAGAGTAAAACTTTAAGTTAGTAAAAATAACTAAATAGATAAATTAATAACTGAATAAAGATAAATGGAGTAAAAGAGGGGAGAGAATCTGCTTCCTCAATGTAAATGCTTATTCTAAAATGTTACTGATTAGATCCTGCCAGGTTTTGTAAAAGTTTTCACAGATCCTCTAAGTGTGAATTAGATTTTTTCCAGTTTAAAATAATATATAACATTAGATACCCACTGACTTAAAAGAGGAGAGTTAGGATTCTTATAGCTGAGCAAGATAAGTCTACGTGCCAATAGTGAAAGAAAGGCTGTTGCAGGTGGCTGGGGGGGCGACCCGGCCGGGACGCCCTGGAGGACCGGAAGAGGGCTTGCGCCTTCCCCAGAACAAGTGGGGGCGATCACCCTGGCGGCTATGGGGACCATGGGTACAGAGCTTGGAAGCTCATCCCTTTAGGGGCCCGTGGTCACCGCCAGGGGGTGCCCAAATGCCTTGGGCGCCATGGACCTTAGCACTTCCACCACACCCGGTAGTGCTGGGGGGAAGAGGATCGGGGACGCCCAGAGTGCTTCTGGGTACGCAGCTGGCACTTCCGCCACACTGGGGAGTGTCGGTGGAAGATTGCCGGGAAGCACCTGGAGCACATCCGGGTGATTATAAAAGGGACCGTCTCCCTTTATTCAGGACTCGAGTCGGGTGAAAGAAGGACGAGGTCTGGAAGGAGGCGAGGAGGCGGCCTGAAGAAAGAGCGAAGGCATTGTGTTGTTGGCCAGGACTTTGGGGACTGTGAAGCACTTATTTGGAAATATGGACAATGTAAATAAACGTGTGTGGGGTGATTTGAACGTGTCTGCCTGTCTGTGTCCGGGTCATGTTCCACAAGGCAATTACAGTTTATTTGTCTTTCTCCACTTTAGGCCAATCTACAGTCTATTCTGAACTCAATGATTCAAATATCAGTGTCACTATTGAAACAAAATATATGAACATCTAGTATAACCAGCACTAATAAATGGTTATGGCATTTTCCATGCACAGTGAGGACAGATTTTAGTCTGATGCTGCAAAAAATTAATAATCTGAAAAGAGTTTGAGGACCCCAGGTCTTAAATTCTCAAACGTTGCTCCTTCTGTTAAGTAGTGAATCATGGATGCAAGGACCTTTATGAAAGTTTAGAGGAAGTGCATTTAAGATGGGAACAAAAGTGAATTTAAAGCAAAACTCAAAGAAAAAGCATGGCATACAAATCTCTATTAGATCAATACAAAGACCAGGATAAGAGCTAAGGACAAGACACATTTCCTTATCTGATGTCAAAATCAATAGACTCAAATGAAAAAATAGTGCAACAAGAGAATTAAAACTAATTAAATTAAGCAGAAGTGTAAGTTTATTGTCATGTATGTATTACTGTCAATGTGTGAAATTAGGCATTTTATAGAAGGCCTAGGAAAACTATGGAATGACGAAAATAGGACGTCAAAGTATGAAACTATTACAATTTCAAACATTTCATAGGCATTCTATGCAATGCAAAGAGGCAAACAGGCAAGTTGTTCTGTACAATGTCTAGGTATTATATACAATAACTAGGGAAAGTACATACATATTAATGTAATACGAACATGCCTAAAACATTATGCACTCTATAGATTTCCTAGGCATTTTATATAAATACCAGCTTTTCACACATTGCCAGTAACATATACATAACTCAATGAAATTTTGACTTGTGTGTCATGTTTGTTATTATGACTGACTGGTCTACAATCAGTGGACAGAAATGGTCTATAATGTGCTGGCGCTATTATTCTGTGCTGCTTTCACAACACATTTGTGAGATGTTGTTCAGCCAGTATGGACTTGCTATCCTGTATATCTGTCAGCAACAACAGATGAAGTCCAAAGCTTTCCATATACATCTGAGGAAGTAGAGGCATTGGTGAGCTGTCCTGACACTGGTCAAAAAGTGTTATGTCGATTTTAGTTCAGCAGTGAAGGCCAATCCATAGATATTTAAAGATGCCAAAACTCTCCGAAACAGACTCTCAGAAGCAGACAAAAATAAGTTTGTGCTTTCTCCTTCATTAGTCTATGCTCAGCTTCTAAATTTTCCTAAAATTAACAATGACATTGTTGCTGCCCTGGCACCTAAGAGTTATTAGGTATACCTCTTCTTCTCTGTAAGCTGACTTATCATTACACTATGATGGCGATGTTGTCAACATATTTAATGATGGGAGTTAGAGCAGTGTCTGGCCACAAAGTCACTGGTGAAAACAAAGTACAGATGAGACTCGGCACACTATCCAGTGGGATGCCTGCGTTGAACATCGATAGGTGTAATGTTACCAATCCCCACAATCTAAAATCCGATAGGACATCCAAAATGCAATTGAAGAGGGTGGTGTTAAATCTCAGGATGAGGAGTGCTTTGCTTTTGCAAAAAAGTGTTAAATATACTGAGTGTGGTATAGCAGGTCCACAGCCCCCATCAAAGGCCAGTTTTAAAATAAATAATCACCGTGCTCGCGGCTTGGTGAAGGAGCGTGGTGGTTGTGTGGCTGAAGCGGTTCTCAGGGCGATTCGTGATGTGGGAGTTTCTCACCTAAGTGCATAGGTGAGAAACCGTCCGCATCCATGATCGTTCCTGGGGCTGCTGATTTTGCCACAGCTGCCATGCCCTCTTGATAAATAGAAGCATGAGTCAGCTAAGAGGAAGGAAAAGAGAGACTGAACGAAACGGAGGTTGCAGGAGAAGGCAGGAAGCAGGAGGAGAAAGTCGGTGCGGGAGAGCGAGCGAGTGCAGGCTCGCGTGCAGCTGTACAGGTAGCCTTGGTGTTGGGCTGACACCCGAGGAGTAGCAGTAGTGGTCGCTCTCACAGAGTTTATCCTGAAGGGCGGGAGTGACCGGAAGGCGGATGGCTCTCCGTGGAAGGCCACGGAAGGCAGTGGGAGTCGGGACTTGGGGTGTGTATTCCCCAGCGTGGGCGCCCTGGTCGCTGTGGAATCCAAGTCGCTGTATGGAGGAGCCTACCGGAGCCAGGGGTCGGTAAGGCGATCCAAACAGTAGGACAGTGCAGAGGAGGTCAGATTCATGTAGAGCGACTCCCCTGTTGAGAAGCCCAGATGGGAAAAGCAGGGGGGCCGCCAGTAGTAGAAGAAGGATGCACCGGATTTTTAAAAGGACAGCTTCCTGCACTGTGTTTTAACCTTGTTGTTTTAAAGAGTTTTCAAATGGATTTTAACCTCCACTTTTCACTCTTGTTTTATGGATTATTTATTTAATGAAGAGATTTTGAATCACTGCACTTTATTTAATTTGAACACTGTTTTGTTTTGATTATTGTTTTAAATAAAAGCACTTGGCACTTTTGTACACCATCCCCTTTGCTATGTTGTGCCTCACTGCTTAGCTCATCGGTAGCATTACTGAAGGTGTTGGGTTTAAGGGCTCCCGGACAGAAGATGGGAGCATGGAGTCGAACCCGCATTGTCACACTGAGCCATAGTCTTCGCTATTAATAGGTCTCCGACAGCAGTTTTTATTATCCAGATGCACTATGATGGCGTTCACTGTGAATCAGTTGTGAGGATATGCAGATTGAAAATGGGCCAGATTATCTGTAACATTATATTCAATTTGTATGCATACCAGCACTAGTCCCTCAACACACTTCATCACAATGCAAGTTATTTTTCCTGGTCAGCAGCCATTCAGACAGTCAAAATTATTTCAGAAAACAAAAGATAAGGATAACATTAAGATACTTTAAAGATTAACAGCCGATCACATTTTCGGTCAATTTCTTGCTTGAATTCGTACATATATAAAAATAACTTTCTCAAACTCATTTAATTCAATTCAAGGAGTGCTGGCTCTGAGGCTGAGGATCTGTGCTGGTATCCAGAAGGTTGCCGGATCGAATCCCCGTCACTGCCAAAAGAGATCCTACTCTGCTGGGCCCTTGAGGAAGACCCTTAACCTGTAACTGCTCCAGGGGCACTGTACAATGGCTGACCCTGCGCTCTGACCCCGAGGGGTATACGAAAACTGACAAATTCCTAATACAAGAAATTGTACAAGGCGAAATAAAGAACAAAAAAAAAAAAAAAAAAAAGGTTTCCAGGTCAAGAGCCTATCCCAGAAGCAGCTTGTTCAAGACAGACACAGTATTCAATGTATTTGTAAACTAAACTAACTTTGCTGCCCATCTAAAATGGGGTGCAATGTACCACCTATTGGAATGTATATTGTAATGTACATAAGCACTAAAAACTTCATTGCATTTTTCATTACAACAGATGACTCATCACAAACACTGACGCTGCTTTTACAAATCCCATACCTAAAGGTATAGAACAGACCAAGCCCCAGATGAACACCCAGATACACAGACTCTTGTCATTTTATTAAATTGGATAATTGAGCTACATCGTTTTATCCTATTAAAATTTTTATCTGTGCATTTGTTTAGACCAGGGGTCTCCAACCTTTTTTCCACCTGAGAGCTACTTTTACAAAATGAAAATGGCTGAGAGCTATTCATGTTTTCTAATCTTTATTCTCATAGCTTATTTCAACCCAAACAAACTGAATAAGCTTGTTTTGCTTGAACATTTACAAAATGTTGGTGTCCACAACTCACTCACTCGCCAGCTTCGGGGCGTGTTGCTTAACTCCGCTTAGCTAGCGAACGAGAGAACAATTGAATTCAACTTTGTTTGATATTTAAAATGAAGTGTTACTTAGGTCTTGATAAGTATGAGTCTGGATATTCTCTTAAGTGTATGCCACATTCAAAAGATAGATTGCAATTCAGATTGTGGATCATGATTTTGTGTTAAAAGGATCGTGATATGATTTTTTTGGAAAGATCGCCCACCCCTAATTTGACTAATCAAGTTTTCAAATTTATGTAGGATTCATTAACCCTTTGGCGAGCTACCGGTAGCTCGCAAGCGACGTATTGGAGACCTCTGGTTTAGAGTTTTTGTATTTCTTAATATTTTCCTTATTTCTTTTGAGATTTTGATCAGCTCTTTGAGATGCACAGTTAACACTGAACTGATAAGCATATTTCACTTTATTTTTTAGCGTGACTAAACTTCTGATGTCAATCACTTCCAGGCAGCAGCATGTGGTATTCTATGGGCTGTAATATTGTTCATTCAACTACAACTGCAATCTCCAGAGTCTGTGACAATACCCACCTCTAAAAAATAGTAACCTTCTAAAATCCTATTTCAATAAATGTGAATTTAAACATTTGTCATTAATTAAAATGGCAGTATTCTAGATTATACACACATCTCTTTAACAAACAGCTCTCTTAATGAACAGTTCTGAGCACTTTTTAATGTTTAGTTATATAGACCATGGCAGATCATTGTCATGTTATTAAAATTAGAGTTTCATTTGGTATCTGGCGTAAACATTAAGCATCTGGACAATTCTACTTTTGGCAGTAATGATCCATGTTCACTTGAGTGGTTAAAAAAAAACAAACAAAAAAACAAACAAAAAAATCTTAAAAGTGCAGTCATCACATGCGGCTGGTGAACTCATACACTGATAAATCATAAAGTCAATTTTGAACTGAAGTTTACATTATTTGCTTTGAATGCTGTATCATAATTCATTTGACACTGTTCATAAAACATTCAGATTTAAAAGACACAGGTCTGCAATTAACACCAATCCTCACAGTGCATGGAAAATGCAATAACTATTTCATCACGTATTCAAGGTTTAAATATCCATCACTTTGGCACTTGTTCAAATGTTTAAAAAGCGCTCCCTCATCCTCTGTATGAACAATCCACATATTTAATGTGAAAGAGCAGTTTTACTGAATGTGTTAAAGAAACCATAGAAAATACTTGTACTCAGTATTCTGTTGTGCATATAATGATTGGATTGGTACGGATTATAACTTAGTCTTCTCATAAGAAACAAGGATGCTAAGCACCGTTTGTTCTAAAATGCTAAGGGTACTGAAATTTGTAATTTTAACCAAATTCTTCATTAACAGGGTTTGACTTTCAGCACGGCATAGCATTTTATTTAATGCTCTCACAAGGTTTAATTTGACAAAGGAGGACAACAAAAACAACTATTTCAAGACAAAACAACACTAGACACACAGACCTACATATGCGTTTGCTGCAATCAGTTTTTTCTTTTATCATTGTGGTTTACAACTTAGATATACTGTACTTGATTCATGAAAGTTCTGAAAGGGCAATAATTCAGCCAATCAGTTCAGGTTTGTTGTCACATGTACATAGGACAATGAAATTCTTACTTGCATGTTGCTCTATAATAGCAGTAAAAAAAAAAAAAAAAAAAAAGACATGATCACACATTACATTAACACATTTAATATAAATTATACACAATGTGATGTGTGAGGAAAGTACACAACCTGATAAGGTTTGTCTTTTTCTTTAAATATTTAGACAAAAGGATATTAGACATTACTAATAAAGACTGATAAAGATGATCCAATTTTAAAAAAATAATACATTTTGTTCTACTTAAACTGAAATGCATTTTTCTTAGAACATCCCTATTTTTATAAATGCAACGCATGTCTCTAATTAGAAGAAACAGGTGCACATGATAAGTACAGTACATCATCAGAGAGTAGCTTGGTGGGCTTTGTCTTATATAACATTCTAACACCTATGGTGTGGTTGGGGTCTAAACAATTGAGGTGTTTGGCTACATCATGCCAAGATCAAGTGAGCTTTCAGAATCCGCTCAAAGCAAAGACCGCTGATGTCTATCAATCTGGAAAAGTTTCAGAGACTTGTCTAATACTTTTGTAGTCAACAGGGATGGTCCGATTGATCAGAAACCAATTAAAATCAAATGATTTGCACTCTAAATGACCGATCAGTAAATTGGTCTTTTGATGATGCAAAGACGTCATCAAAACACAGCAAACATGTACTCGCCAGTCTGGCACTTTTACTGCATTTCTTCAAAAGATAATAAATTTGCAGCTGCCAAGATATTTGCAAAAGTAATCTCCACTAACACCTTCAATACCACAAGTCTTATTCGGCATTCAAGAAATTAACACAAAAAAGAATACAGGAAGTATAAAGAAATTGGACATGCAAAGACTGTGGCAAGAAGCAAACCTCCTCTTGCTCAGTTGTCAATAATGGGTAAAACCTAAGAAATCTCAACCTTTATAGTTCAGACAGCAGGAAAGCCAAAGACATAACAACTACAATTATGGAATTCATAGCCTTGACAACTAGCAACTGTCCATTGTGGAAGACATTGAATCTGAACACCTTGTGGCTCATTCAGCTCCATGATACCATCTCCCATGGTGCAAATATTTTACAGACCTTGTTCTGCTGGAATTTTATCAAACTGAGCGTGTGCACACAGCTCAACAGCCTTCTACAAAACCATGTCACTGCATTCAGTTTTACAATTGATATTTGGAGTTCAAGCATGCCTCCGATATCAGTGTTTAGTGAGAAAATGAAACCTTGGAACTGAAACAACTGTCACTTTACTGCCAAGAATTCACGAGCTCGCATATACCTGAAGCTTTAGTTTCTGCATATAACAATGCTTCAAGCCGCACAGGTCATACTACGTGATAATACCAGAGTATTACAAAGGCCATGAGAGGTGCTGACATACTTAAGACAGGGCGAAGAAGTCCTGTCATAACAAATCATTTGTGATAAAGTGGCCATCTTCAACCACGTTTCCTATAGTTTTCTCCCGATTTTAAAAAATTCAAATAAAACCCAGCCAGCTTGCAAAAAAGCTAAAGCAGGACATCAATACAAGCTGGAACAGCACATATTATATGCTACATTCTCTTCTGGAGCAAAAATGTGCATTCCTGGTTTATGCAGCGGGCTATGCCATTCTGATTTTCACCGCCATACAGTGTAAATTAATAGAAAACATTGTTTTAAATTTGTTTAAATATAGAAATATATTTAAAAATATAGAAAATATAGTTTATAGTATCCATGTGTCCATAGAGAGACCACAATATCCAGAGAGTTTTGTTCTCTGTGGTTAATAAACTATTTCAACTTTCATCTGGCCCAATCACCTCTTACACTGAATTCCTTCACTTTTTCTGTGGTAAAATAAAAACTGAAATAATTCAACTCACACAAATTCTTCATCCTTAGTATTTTTCCTTTCCTTTCCTCTCCTCTCCATTCAGCTCCTTTTCCAAATTTTCATCAGTTTCATGTACATTTATTAATGACCTGCTCTATAAGATCTACTTTTATACTGCACCCCTTCCCCATCACACTTACCAATCATGCCTTCATGACATATTTCCAAATTTTACGACAATAATATACACATCCCTTGTCTGTGCCAGACTCTTTGAAAATCATTTAAAAAAATTTGGTCTGGATGCTGTTCTCTAATTCTTCTCCTCGATCTCAAGCGTGTTGTAAACTCCCACCTCACCAGTTACTTAACTTGTATAGCGGAAGGCTGGGACACTTCCACACAGGGAGCACCGAAGGAGTAAGTGTAGCCAGAGCATCACCTCCCCCGGAAGCATAGATGGCAATTAACCCCCCCCCCCCCCCCCCCCCCCCGGGTTGCAGCAGTGCCTCAGTCTCCCGCAGGGCTTCATGGGAGTTGGAGTTTGGTACAGCCCTGTTGGGATCCGCGGGCGCTGCCAGGGGGTGCTACAATTACTACTGAGCCCTGGAGAGCTGCTCCAGGAAGTGCTGCCAGAAACAAATCATCAGACACTTGGAGCACTTCCGGGTGCCCCATATAAGGGGCCAGCAGACACTACTCCAGGAGCCAGATTTGGGAGGAGGAAGACGAAGCTTGCTGAGGACGAGTGGAGGAGAAAGAAGGACTGAGAAATAAAGAAAAGAGAGTGAGAAACAAAGAAGATAAAAAATGAGTAGTGTGTGTGTTTGGGCTGTTTACACTGTAAATAAAAGTCATATGTGCTTTGGTACTGGTGTCAGAGTGTGTCTGTGATCCGGGCTGGAATTTCCACACTTGCAATAAACTTATAGAACCCTTCCAGTCTGGCTTCAGACTACAGCACAGTTGTGAAACTGCTCTGCTTTGGTTAATTTATCATTTATTTATGACCACTGACTTTGAGCCTAACAGTAAACTACCTCTTTTAGACTTCAGTGCAGCATTCGATACTGTCAAGATTGCTGTTCTGCACTCCAGAATGGAAAACATGCTGGTTATCTTTGGCACTTGCCCAACAGTGGTTCAAGTTCTAACTAACTGACATTCATGAGTTTATTAGTGTTGGCAACAGCAGGTCCAGCTTAGCACCAGTCACACAAGGAGTTCTTCAAGGCTCTGTCCTTTGCCCTCTGTGTCTACAAGCTTCCCCTTGGAGATAATATTTGTAGTTTTAGACTAGCTCATCATTTTCATGTGGATGACACTCCAATTTATCTTCTTGTTTTTTCAGCTTCTCCTGTTAGGGGTCTCCACAGCGAATCATCTTCTTCCATATATTTCTGTCCTTTGCATCTTGTTCTGTGACACCCATTACCTGCATGTCCTCTCTCACCACATCCATTAACCTCCTCTTAGGTGTTCCTCTTTTCCTCTTGCCTGGTAACTCTATCCTTAACATCCATTTCCCAATATACCCAGCATCTCTCCTCTGTACGTGTCCAAACCAACGTAATCTCGCCTCTCTGACTTTGTCTCCCAACAGTCCAACTTGAGCTGACCCTCTAATGTACTAATTTCTAATCCTATTCATCCTCATCACCCCAATGCAAATCTTAACATCTTTAACTCTGCCACCACCAGCAATGTCTCCTGCTTTCTGGTCAGTGCCACCATCTCCAACCCATATAACATAGCTGGTCTCACTACCATTCTGTAGACCTTTCCTTTTAATCTTGATAACAGTCTGTCACAAATCACTCCTGACACTCTTCTCCACCCATTCCACCCTGCCTGCACTCTCTTTTTCACAATCCATTTTACTCTTCATTGTTGATCCCAAGCATTTAAACTCACCCACCTTCACCAACTCTACTCCTTGCATCCTCTCAATTCCATTGACATCCATCTCATTTACACACATGCATTCTGTCTTGCTCCCACTGACCTTCATTACTCTCCTCTCTAGAGCATATCTCCATCTCTCCAGGGTCTCCTCAACCTGCTCCCTACTATCTCTACAGATCACAATGTCATCAGAAAACATCATAGTCCATGGGGGCTCCTGTCTAATCTCGTCTGTCAACCTGTCCATCACCATTGCAAATAAAAAAGGGCTCAGAGCCGATCCCTGATGTAATCCCACCTCCACCTTGAATGCATCCGTCACTCCTACTGCAGACCTCACCACAGTCACACTTCCCTGTGCTAAAAGTAGAACTTCAGAGCTTTCTCATCTCACAACTTGCCTCAGTGAAATTAAAACCTGGATGGAATAACACTAACACTAGAATCCCTGAAGCCTATGAAAAAAGTCGTAATCCTGGGCCAGCTTAAATTCCTTTGTACCCTCACCACAGTCACACTTCCCTGTGCTAAAAGTAGAACTTCAGAGCTTTCTCATCTCACAACTTGCCTCAGTGAAATTAAAACCTGGATGGAATAACACTAACACTAGAATCCCTGAAGCCTATGAAAAAAGTCGTAACCCTGGGCCAGCTTAAATTCCTTTGTAGCTCTCCATCAGCGTCCTTTGTTTTGCAAATGTGTCAATCAGTACAAGCAGCAAGCACCCTGCTATCCCTTAATCCTCAGCGCTGCAGTCAACTCGGGCAAAAAGTTCTCCCAGCTCAAGTCTGTTTATCTGGGTGTGAGGTGCCTGGAGTTGTATAGGGTAAATAATATCGTTATCGTTATTTGGAACACATGCATTTCAATGGGTGTTCCACATCTACAACAATCTATTTAAATGTAGAATGACAGGTAATGTGAAGCAAGAAATGCTGAACACATAGCTAAAACAGAAACGTTTTTTCATGATATAGTACTGACAAACTTTTGACATGAAGTGTATAATGCGTGAAGACTAAAGTCCAAATATCAAATAAACACTTTCACAAAAGGTACAAGTTTAACAAAACAAGTGTGCTTTTATCCAAGAATATAACCAAAAAAAAAAAAAAGAAATCAGGTTAGGGTACGACACTGACACGACCGCTTGGCTGGTGCAGCGGTAGGAACTGCTAACTCATATTCAAGAGGTTGCAGGTTCCATTCTGGGTCCTTCCTATATTTACCATTTTGAGTAGTGAGCTGCTCTTACTGTTACTACTAGCAAAATAGTAGCGGTGAAGTACTGTTTTAAAATTTTTATTAAGAAGAAAAGTAAACCTTTTTAAACTGAGGGAAAATATACCAATAATTATTTGTTAAGGATCTCTTTGTATACCATGTTGTCAGTTCGGCCCTCCGGTTGTAATATGACCAAGCTGTGTGCTGTGCTTACTCTTGAGCATGCAACGTATAGTTGGCCATGTGAAAAGCAATCTTGCCTCAAATCAATACCAACCTTTTGTAGGGTCTGCCCCTGAGACTTATTAATTGTCATTGCAAAGCAGAGCCTTACTGGAAATTGGAGGCGTTTGAATTGAAATGGGTTTCATTGATAACTTCGCATCCAGCTTTTGAGAGTTTAAACATTCATAAACATCAAAGTGTCCACTACTCAAATCGTCACCTGTGAATCGAAGATGTTTAGGAGGCATTGGCGGTTGTCCAAAGGTGTAAAATATTTGGCCATTTTGGTACACTTGAAAGTGACAACCGAACAATTCAGCGGCAGCCATCAACTCACATGCAGAACCATAGGTGAAGGGCTTAAGCATTTCACTCTTATAGTGCTCCTGTGTAGTATAATTATCTCCTGTACCGTCATCAGTCCACACCTTGAACCTGTCCCAGTCATTCAATACATAAGACATAATGTTCTTCCGGATATCAAGAGTGAGCCTGATATGGCCGTGCAATATGTAACACAGAGAATGGAAAAGGCAGGCGCCATCTCCAGGCATGGAAACCACTTGGTAAGTGACAGTTCTTTGATCTATGGTAATCACCTCTATAGACATGTTAATGGGAGTATGGTTGGAACGATAAAGGAAATGGGTACCTGAACAATGTAAACTAAGTCTAAAATACCTACACAATAACTATAATCGTAATAAACGAACAATAAAACAGCGGAGAAGCTGTGGATTAAATAAAAAGGCTGCAGTTATCAGCAGGGAGACGTGAATACCATGGCGAAGCAAGGAAGAGAATGAAGAGACCGGAGCGATGGACGGCCTTATATAGGCAGGCAGCCAACTACGTGGGAGGCGTGGGGATGGGGGACCCAACGCCGCCTCACACGGCGACCGAGCTGCAGGCTATGGACGAATATATGTCCGTAAGTAGGATTCAGTTAGCGTTGGGAACCCGCGTACCAAATTTCTTGAAGATGGGCCCATAAGTAACAAAGGCCGTTGGAAAGTTCAATATGGCGGCCGACAGTGGCGTCATACCACCGAAATAAGTACGTACATCGGTTTCGGTTAGCGCAGGGAAGCTGCCTACCAAATTTCATGAAGATGGGGCCATAAATAAGAAAGTTTAACATGACGGACGTTGTCGACCATTATGACCGTTATACGTAGAATTTCGAAATGAAACCTGCTTAACTTTTGTAAGTAAGCTGTAAGGAATGAGCCTACCAAATTTCAGCCTTCTACCTACACGGGAAGTTGGAGAATTAGTGATGAGTGAGTCAGTGAGGGCTTTGCCATTTATTAGTATAGACTAGCAAAATACCCGCGCTTCGCAGCGGAGAAGTAGTGTGTTAAAGAGGTTATGTAAACATATATATATATATTTTATATATATATATATATATATATATATATATATATATATATATACACTAGCCATGTGCGCACAACTATGTTGCGCGTGTTAAAGTTGTCTGTGAAGGGCTCCCTGTTTAAACGCGGCTGCCAGTCGTGAACTGGGCCCTTCGACCGCACAGCATTATGATTTTTTATAAGGGAAACAAAATTACAAAACAAAACCCCTGGACATTGATTCGATAGGAATGGCCTACTCGGAATCACTGTCTGAATAGTAATTATGTGGTCGTGGAAGAGCATTTCTGCTTCTCTCCATTCACAGTTCGTCTCGTTGTCACGACGCTGTCGCTTCCTCTCACAATCTCTTCTCAACCTTTCTCCAATCTCGCAGGTTGCTTTGTGGCAATCCAAAGAGTAAGGAAGAACCAATGTTTCTTTCTTGAACTCCAAACACCAACTGATGGAAAATCACAGAAGTTTGTCCGACTTATATACTCTGACTGCCGACTCCAAGAAGCAGGTGAACATTCGATTTGGACGAAGTGCTGCCAACGATAGTGAATAGAAACAGAAAAAACCACAGTCTTGACAACGAAGCAGGTGCCAACACCAGATCTAAACACAAAGAGTGGTATCAACAGTGTTTGTAAAGAAAAGTAACAACCAAGGCAGTGTCAGGAAAACATGAATTCGCGGACAAACAAAGATTAAGATCCAAATGAAGATTATATATAAAGATTAGTTAATTTAAAGCACAACAATTTGTTTAGTTTGAATGTCTGTGTTTTGAGGTGTGACTGGAGTACTACAGTCTTCAGTACTATAAGCCTGGAGGAGATTCTTAATGCAATGCCTATGTTTTAGCTGTCTCTCTACTGCCATCTAGTGCTTCTTCTTCTTCTAATTCATTCGCGGACAAACAAAGATCAAGATCCAAATGAAGATTATATATAGAGATATATACATCCACATATATATATATACATATATATACACATATCAACATATATATATATACATACATATACACACATACATACACACACACATACATATATACATATATTATATATATATATATATATATATATATATATATATATACATACAGCAATCCCTCGCTATATCGCGGTTCGCCTTTCGCGGCTTCACTCTATCGCGGATTTTATATGTAAGCATATTTAAATATATATCGCAGATTTTTTGCTGGTCCGCGGATTTCTGCGGACAATGGGTCTTTTAATTTCTGGTACATGCTTCCTCAGTTGGTTTGCCCAGTTGATTTCATACAAGGGACGCCATTGGCAGATGGCTGAGAAGCTACCCAACTTACTTTTCTCTCTCTCTCTCTTGCGCTGACTTTCTCTGATCCTGACGTAGGGGGATTGAGCAGGGGGGCTGTTCGCACACCTAGACGATACGGACGCTCGTCTAAAAATGCTGAAAGATTATCTTCACGTTGCTACCTTCTGTGCAGCTGCTTCATGAAGCGACATGCTGCACGGTGCTTCGCATACTTAAAAGCTTGAAGGGCAGGTATTGATTTTTGATGTTTGTTTTTCTCTGTCTCTGTCTCTCTCTCTCTGCTCCTGACGGAGGGGGTGTGAGCTGCCGCCTTCAACAGCTTTGTGCCATGGTGCTTCGCATACTTAAAAGCCAAACAGCCCTATTGATTTGTTTGCTTTCCTCTCTCTTTCTGACTCTGTCTCTGCTCCTGACACGCACTCCTTTGAAGAGGAAAATATGTTTGCATTCTTTTAATTGTGAGACGGAACTGTCATCTCTGTCTTGTCATGGAGCAGAGTTTAAACTTTTGAAAAAGAGACAAATGTTTGTTTGCAGTGGTTGAATAACGTTCCTGTCTCTCTACAACCTCCTGTGTTTCTGCGCAAATCTGTGAACCAAGCATGACAATATAAAAATAACCATATAAATATATCGTTTCTACTTTGCAGATTTTCTTATTTCGCAGGTGGCTCTGGAACGCAACCCCCGCGATGGAGGAGGGATTACTGTATATATATCTATATAATATATCTATATATACTGTATATATATATATATATATCTATATATACTGTATATATATATATAT
This sequence comes from Erpetoichthys calabaricus, assembly GCF_900747795.2. Lineage (NCBI taxonomy): Eukaryota > Metazoa > Chordata > Cladistia > Polypteriformes > Polypteridae > Erpetoichthys > Erpetoichthys calabaricus. The sequence goes on from NC_041397.2 coordinate 24,566,265, forward strand.
ATATATATATATATATATATATATATATATATATATATATATATATATATATATATATATATAAATAAATCCCTGCGAAGTACTGCTTTTAAATTTTTATTAAGAAGAAAAGAAAACCTTTTTAAATTGAGGGAAAATATACCAATAACAATTTGTTAAGGATCTGTTTTTTTGTGAAGCTGCCTTCACACAGCGTCTCCGCTGTTTTATAAACGAACGGCATATAAGGTCTTCCTTTTTCGTTGCTTCGCCAACAGAAGCAGCCTTTTTATTTAATCCACAGGTTGTCCGCTGTTTTTTTGTTCGTTTATTACGATTGTTATAGTTCTGTTTGTATACCACGTTGTCAGTTCAGCACTCCGGTTGTAATATGACGAAGCCGTGCAAGCACACTCTTGAGAATGCAACGTATAGTTGTATAGGAGAAAAGCAATGCTGCCTCAAATCAATGGCAACCTTTTGTAGGTCTATGAACTTAATTTAAACTTTAGGTTTACACGGTGCTTTGTTTCCGACGTGCTGCGTTCAGTCAGTTCTCGTGAGCCGCTGTCTTGTGTGATGTTGCGATGTCCACGGCTTTATTTAATGTTAGCTAAGACCCGGCACTTAAAAGTTTCTCGCTACAGCAATTTTTAATCCGTTACAAAGTCATCCAAAGTCTCGTTTATACCTCGTGTCTTCTCATTAAACTTGTATCTCGCGAATATGGTATTGCAAACGGCAGCGGGAGCGTTTCTCATTAAACTTGTATCTCGCGAATATGGTATTGCAAACGGCAGTGGGAGTGTTTCTATAAACTTAATTTAAACTTACGTTTTACACCGTGCTTTGTTTCCGCAGTATCGAAGTGATCACTCGTGCTGCCTTCAGTCAATTCACGTGAGCCGCTCTCTTGTGCCTTCTCAATTGTGTAATGAATGTTTTCTTCAGCGCTCTTTGGGGCTCTTCCTTGTTTTCAGTTCACGTGATTACGTAGGAGGCGTGATGACGCGATACGCGACTCCGCCTCCTCCATTACAGTATATGGACAAAAAAAGAGGTTCCAGTTATGATCATTACGCGTAGAATTTCGAAATGAAACCTGCCTAACTTTTGTAAGTAAGATGTAAGGAATGAGCCTGCCAAATTTCAGCCTTCCACCTACACGGGAAGTTGGAGAATTAGTGATGAGTGAGTGAGTCAGTGAGGGCTTTGCCTTTTATTAGTACAGATTATAGAATAAAAATATACATTTGATTTTAGTCTGTAATACCCGATGTAAATTTGTGGTACTTATAAAAGGTTAGGATTTTTTTTTATTCAGTGTATTCTCTCAGTCGTGTTCACGCTCCCCCCAATCTGACACTTCTGTTTTCAAATAAAGACTTGCTATAACAGAGGTGAACATCAGAGAAACAGAACAGAAGCCCTCCCCATGAGAAACGTCCATGCTTGTATGATTCAATCAAAAAAATGCTATTCCTAACCTACAAAACTTTAAACAGCCTTGCACCAGACTGCATCAGTGACCTCCCCCTTCACTTTGTTCCTGTCCGCTCACTAAGGCCCACCCATTCTGGCAATCTCGTTGTTTTCCCCCAAACTAACCTGTACTCTTTGGGTGACAGAGCCTTCAGCTCCACTGCACCAAGACTTTGAAATGAGTTCCCTAAATTAATGAGATCATCAGACTTCATTCTTTTATAAAAACAACTTTAAAACTTATTTGTTCAGGAAGGCATTTAACTCACCCTGACTTTCTTTCAGTTTACCCTCTCTGTCCAGATACTCAGGAAGATTTGCATTGTATCACAAATTATGTTATTTGTTCAGGGTTTTCTCAATTTTTCAAAATTCTTAAATAAGAATCTGCCCTCAGTACTAGCATAAGCTAAGCATAAGCTAAGCATAAGCTAGTCAGCTGAATAGTTCAATAAGTGTTTCTTGCCTCCTTCTTGTTGTGGTGGATTATGGTCTTGTTATAAACCTTACTGAACATTTTATTTTATTACAATCATGGAGCATGATTAAAAGAAACTTTTCATTTTGTTTTAGTTTGTTTTTATTCCCATATGTATGTATTATGGGCAAATGATCTATGTCTATACTGTATTTCTTTAAACTGTTTAAGTGAGTATTATAGTAGATAAAAAAAATGATATTTGGTCAGTTAATAATTAGCACACGATATTTAATTTTGTTAATAAAAATGAAACCAATAATATGTGTTGGTCTAAATTTTGTTTTAGTTTAAAAAAAAAGACAATAAACAATTGTAAGAAATGGAATCCATCACACTGGCTTGAAAAAGCCTGATGAGAGCATCTGTAGTAGACAATCACACAACTGTCTAAAAGGCCAGCTACAAAACAAAGGCAATTTCAAACCACTGTCAATCTATCCATGTCAGGTCATCCTACCAAATTCAACCCTAGAACTGACAAAAAGATGTGCTAGAAGTCTCCAAGAACTCCAGGATAACTACAGTATATGATACTATCAAAGGATTTACAGGCATTTGTAACTTCTGTCAATGTCAAAGTCCACTATCTAAAAAACCTGCATAGTTTAGCCCCACAAGGTCAGGAAGCAAGAAAAGGGTCTACTCTCAAAAAAGGATACAGAAGCACAACTGAAGAGTGCCAGGCAATACTTAATTGAAGAACTGGGCTTTGGAACTATGGGCTCTAGATGAATGAGACTAAGGTAGAGCCATTTGACCGCAATGCCAGATATTATGTTTTGGTGAGAATCAAAAATAGTCTTTGACCAAAAGAATCTTATACCAACTGCAAAGTATTGTGAGAAACCAATTATGGTTTGAGGATGCATTTCTGCTTCAGAATCTGTCCAGGTTGCCATCTTTGAAATTCATGGTCAACTCTTATTGTACCAAAGAATACTGAGGGGAATGTCAAGCCATCTGTCAAACAGCTGAACTGTAAGTTTACCAAGCAAAAAGACAATGACCCAAAACCCAAGAAAACTCACAAAAGAATAGTTCAAAAAGAAAACAAAAAATAGACTGATGCAGAATGGGCAACTGAAAGCCCAAATCTTAACCTCATTAAAATGGTATGAGGATGAGGACTTGAAGTAGCCTGTATATGCAAACAAACCCTCCAAAATCAATCAGTTTGACGAGTTCTGTAAGAAACTAAAAGACACAATGAAGAGATTTCTGCTAAAAGGTCAACACATAATGTTAAAGGTATATTTCTTTTTCCTTTTCGAAAATTAATGAATCATTACTTTTTGACATTTGCAATTTTAATTAACTTGATTCGTGCATTAAATGTCACTTTTAAGTAAGTGTTAACAACAGCTAATATTTTAAGTACACATTGATGCAAACATAAATTCCATGCTTGAAAATGTCATTTCTTTTACCTTCCTGAAAAAAATCAATTGGTGTAGCACATTAGACTAGCATCACTTATGTATAAATGTTTCTCCTCCTATTTCTTTGTAAAACTAGGGGGCTTTGCTCGCCAACCCCCGGGTTTGGTTTTTCGGATACACACTTTTAAGATTTCTTTTTCTTTGAATTGTTGCTGTTTCATTAGTTTCACTTTTATTTCAGAACTTCTTTAAAAACAATATTTGGAATCTTTGGAGTCCCAATATGCTGAATCTTTTAAATGAGGTCCGTGAGACATGTGTTTAATGACTTTAAACACATGTCATTATAATTCAACCTATAATTCAAATAGGTATCTCGGTTTGGAATTTTAGCATAGACAAACCAATCCACATCATCAGCAGTTAATAATTTTTTTGCAAAGTAACCAATAAATGCATGTGAGCTAAACCCCGTTTTTGAAATTCTGACTTAAACATCAAAGCCTTACAATATTTACATACTTCTGACATATCACCTATGTCCATATATTCAATCTCTATTCGCCTTTTCGTTATTTCTCCGAGTAAAAATTTCTCATTTTTTGCTCTAATGCGATGTTTACTGTCTTTGTTTTGACAATGTCATTTTATTCTGCTTTCATATTCTGTATCTTGCTCAAGCCTACTTTTTTTTTTTGAATTACAGTTTTCATTCTCTCTAACCTGCTTTGCATGTGTTTGGCCTCCTTGTTTTTTAACCTCTTTATGATGTTTTACTTTGTTTTCTACTCGGTCTTTTATTTCTGACCTTGCTTTGTCCTGCTTTTTTTTTTTTCCCAACGACACCTGGTCCGTGGTGATTATTTTCCCGTTTTTGAGTAATGATTTCCGTTTGTTTGCGCTACTGAGATCTTTACTTTCTTTTTTTATATTTTCAAATTTTCCTACTTTCATATTCTTTAACTTTCTCCACATGTGTATCGTGCCAACTTTTTTTTTTTTTGAGCCTTTCAAATTCCACTGCTTTCATAATCTCTAACCTGCTCTGCATGTGTATAGCGCCAACATTTGTGAATGTCTTTATGAGGATCTACTTTGTCTTTTACTCTCTGTCTTTGGGGGGGGCAGTTTTATACACAATTTACATAACATTTCTATTATTATTAAGTTATTAAGCAGTTCGCATAAGTTTGCAACCCGAGATTTTTCTTCTTTTTTTTGCATATAACAAAGACATATGCTTTGCATTTGTCATTCCAACAGATTGCACATCACAAAAATTAACACTGCTATCTTTCTATCGTGTCTGCCGTTTCTGTAGGAGGGTGACAATGAGTTAAATTCCAATGGATGTTTTTCAAATGTTGACAAGCAATAAGCAAAAGGTATCACTGAAAACCACAGAAAACAAAAACAGCAAAAAAAAAAAAAATAGTACGAGGAAAGTTCGAAGAAAGAGATTTTTTTTACAATGTTTGTTTTGGGGATCGTTGCGCAAACGTGCACAACTGAGCTGTGACCACAGATCTAATTGCTCTGTGGATGATTTGTTCAAGCATTTCAAGGTCACTTCATTGTAATGAAAGCATCTGCTGAATGTACTTTGTAGTAACGTGATTTCTATAGACTCGTGTCATATGGGGAAACTGTTGGGACCATAAAAATAACTTCGTTGTAAAACTCTCTCACCTCGGTCTCTCTCCTCTCTCTGCGCTGTTGCAAAGCCCCACCCACCAAGCGTTCTGAAAAGTCTGAGTGAGTCTCCGTTGCCGGCAGTTCTCTCGCGCCCCGGCTGTCAGACGGCTGCGGCCCGCTAGTGGGCCGCGGACCGGGTGTTGGGGACCCCTGCTTTAGACGACTGAATGTTTTGCTGCCCGTTGTCTTATTTAATATTGGTTGTAAGTAGGGCATGTCCTGCAAGAATCTCATGTTCTACGTCATCGCGAGATGGTCCTGGGTCAATCTCTTGGCACAAAGTCTCATGTTTAAGGTCCCCGCGAGATGCTCCGTGGCCTTTCTCTTTCGTCTCGCAGGTCTTTTAAGTGTCTTCCGTGATCTTAACATGAAGATCATGTCTCGTCTTCCGTCTTTCTCTCCCAGGATTTTTTTTTTATAATAGAGAGATACTCACAGGTGGAAACTATATCTTATCAGTAAGTTATTTGTTGGATATCTTTTCATTTGTATATGATTGGTTGTTTATTCCTTAATCTGTAGCCAATCAAGTATTGATAAGCAAGTGTCTTCACAAAAATGAACAGAGATTTGCACTATGGAAATTGCAAAAACAATAAGCATATTTTGAAATTTCAAAAAGCAATCAAACATATGAATAAAACCTGACCCCTCAAATGGATAAAATGCTTTGAAAAATAAAAAGCAAAGAAGCCTGTAATCATTGAGAGTCATGGGATCACCTACCATTGCAATTCCTGCTCAAGGGTGAAGTAGGGATAGGCTCTGGCCCCACTACAACCTTGAAGTGGACTAAAGAGGTTTAATAATTTGTGAATGTATAGCATGAACCGCCACAGCCTGCTGTAGAAAAATTAATAAATACCGCATGAAAAAGAAACATATCTAGTAAAAAAAATAAAAATAAATAATAATAAAAATAATTCCCACCCATTCATTATAAAACCCCCTCAGTCAAGTTACTAGACCTTGCCCTGGTAGTACTGCATTCATAGCAAAGACCAAACAATCCATCCATGTCCACACTTCCAAACACTTACTGCACGAAGCCTAGAGAAGAACCCACAGACTGACGTGTACAATGTTTGTCAAGGCACTTCCTGTAAAAGCAATATAATGATCAACTGATTAAAAGAAAAATGAAAGAGAGAGTACAGCCTGTGCCTGTATTTGCATACTGTACCTATCAGTGGGATAGGGATCACACAGGAATTTTATAATAAGAACCCTAAATAATTCAATATTCACTTCTAAATCAAATTTAACTGGTACTTTACCATGTGTATATAAATTCTTTGGTAGATTATAGTCAAACGGATGTGCTCACACTGCTTCTCAATTCAGGTAAATTTCTCTAAAAACGGGATGGTCATAGAATACTTACTATGGTTGTACTGTGTATTAAATTCATCAATTTATATTATTTTCAAGTAGTCTATATGAACAGTTTATAAAGCCTTCTGTGCATCTTTTGGAATTTTCAGCATATCTGTTTTTTACACTCAGAACCTCGTTTCCATCCCAAGAAAGCAAGCTGCCTATCAGTTTCTCTGTTTGTTTGCAGTTGCAGTTTGTAGCTGTTAGTTCAACTTAAAATATAGGCTACACGACATTTCAACATTTTCCTTGGTAAGGGAGGTTGTAGAGGACCAAAAAAAAAAAAAAGGCATCACTTCAAAATATAGTCAAAGTTAATTAGAAGTTAAGTAAAATGACACCTTTTATTGGCTAACTAGAAAGATTACAATATGCAAGCTTTTGAGGAAACTCTGGCCCCTTCTTCAGGCAACATGTCTAACCCTCACATCTCACTACTGTATATCTATAATGGCTAACACAACATAACACCCTAGTACTACAGACATCAAGGTTAATAACATTTTGCACGCATATTACTGGTTTTAGAAACTTAAAACTTAAGACTTCAATGCCTTTCAAAAGTTCCATCACGAAACAGGGTTGTAAAAGAGCACAAAACCAAAACCATGCTATCTCGGCTAAAAGGTTCATCTGATAGTAATGAATGATTTGACATCCAGGTGTTTCTCACATGGGCAGCCGATTCTGGTGTGTTTTCAGGTCAGCAGCAGTATGAACCTGTTTATATGTGTCTTGAAGGAACCCTTAGCGTCATTCCAAATATTCCAACATTAGGAGGAATGTACTGTCCATGCTACTATTATCACTCTCCGTTTATATTTGCAAAGTCTTGTGATGAGTAAGCATGATCAAAGGATGTGATGATAGACGGAAGATCTACCATTAACAATATAATTTTTTTGAAAAGGGACAAGAAGTACCTTAAGATATATGCTGATGAGTATGCTAATAATTTAAAGATTCAAAAGAGCAGAAAAATTATCAGTTATCAGAGAGGTAGTATAGATGACAGATGGTACACCTGCATTTCAACCAGCAATGACAAAGGGGTCAACATTTAAAAAACACAAATATTTGCATCTTGCCGTACCCCAATAAACATATGATAAACAAATGCTTAATCAATACCATCAAATCCAAAATTCTAACATTAAAATATTAGGTCCACATGAACAAACAGACATTTCAATTATTCTGTATAGTTTCTTTCGCAACACCTCTTTAAATCTACCTTCATAAAAAGTCACTTTGTCAAGTTTCTGATGTTTACTGCCGAGAGATTTATGTTTGCATTTGTACATTCAAGAAACATTAGCTGATTAATAGCACTAAAGGAAAAATGGCTTCTGCTGTCTAATCCATTATTTTCAGAATATTTTCCAAATGCATTTCACACAAGTAATCAGACATTTGCTATTACTTATGTCTCTGGACTCATCCAGGAGATAGCCATAGAAAAAATCTGTCCTGTCATATGCCATCTATCAACATACGTTCAATTGAAGGCCATGTCTCATTTGAACCCATATGCCATATGGGCTTTCACAGTTTTTATGTTAGTTTAGTTGCTGCATTAACTAGAACATTTTTTCTCTTCAAAAACCCAAATTCATTTCTAAGCACTCCTAAGTATTTAAGAAATAATCTCGCATATTTAATTTTACATTTAAGAATATATACGTGTACATGTATATATTCAGTCATATGAAAAATTATGGGAACCCCTTTTAATTCTTTGGATTTTTGTTTATCATTGGCTGACCTTTCAAAGTAGCAACTTCCTTTTATTTTATATAACCATGCCTTATGGAAACAGTAGTATTTCAGTAGTGACATTAAATTAATTGGATTAACAGAAAATATGCCATATGCATCATAACAAAATTAGACAGGTGCATAAATTTGGGCACCCCAACAGAGATATTACATCAATACTTAGTTGAGCCTCCTTTTGCAAATATAACAGCCTCTAGACAGCCTGCTTCAAATCATCCCATAGATTTTCGATGATATTCAAGTCAGGGGACTGTGACGGCCATTCCAGAACACTGTACTTCTCCCTCTGCATGAATGCCTTTGTAGATTTTGAACTGTGTTTTGGGTCATTGTCTTGTTGGAATATCAAACCCTTGTGTAACTTCAACTTTGTGACTGATGCTTGAACATTATCCTGAAGAATTTGTTGATTTTGAGTTGAATTCATCCGACCCTCGACTTTAGCAAGGGCCCTAATCCCTGAACTAGCCACACAGCCCCACAGCATGATGGAACCTCCACCAAATTTGACAGTAGGTAGAAGGTGTTTTTCTTGGAATGCTGTGTTCTTCTTCCGCCATGCAAAGTGCTTTTTGTTATGACCAAATAACTCAGTTTTTGTCACATCAGTCCAAAGTACTTTGTTTCAAAATGAATCTGGCTTGTCTAAATGAGCATTTGCATACAACAAGCGATTCTGTTTGTGGCGTGAGTGCAGAAAGGGCTTCTTTCTTATCACCCTGCCATACAGATGTTCTTTGTGCAAATTGTGCTGAATTGTAGAAGGATGTACAGATACACCATCTGCAGCAAGATGTTCTTGCAAATCTTTGGAGGTGATCTGTGGGTTGTCTGTAACCATTCTCACAATCCTCCACATATGCCGCTCCTGTATTTTTCTTGGCCTGCCAGACCTGCTGGGTTTAACAGCAACTGTGCCTGTGGCCTTCCATTTCCTGATTACATTGCTTACAGTTGAAACTAGCAGTTTAAACCTCTGAGATAGCTTTTGAAGCCTTCCCCTAAAACGTGAGACTGAACAATCTTTGTTTTCAGATGTTTTGAGAGTTGCTTTGAGGATCCCATGCTGTCACTCTTCAGAGGAGAGTCAAAGGGAAGCACAACTTGCACTTGACCACCTTAAATACCTTTTCTCATGATTGGACACGCTTGCCTATGAAGTTCATAGCTTAACGAGCTAATTTCCCCTCACAAATTGTAATGAATGAAAGTAATAAATTAACTTTAGCAATTTTTTGTTGTGTTTAAAATGCCTTAATTTGTCAGAAATTGGCAATTAAGTAACAGTTGTAAGGGAGACATGGCTCAGGTTGTGTTGTTATGTTTTTCAGAGAAACATCTCGGGACATTGTCCCAGAAATCTTATCTCATATATCGTATCTCCACTAAATGCAAAAGTCAATTATACAATCTCATCAGTACAAGTCTTAGGTAAACATGTGTACCATTTTAAAATGCTTCATGTATTTTTATTTAAAAGATGGATTTGACAAAATAAACAGGCTTATAAATTAATCACAATTGCACTTAGTTTAATTATACACTAGCAATTTTCAATACGAGTTATATATGTGTTAATTTGCAATGACTTCATATTTACTAATTAAACCATGTTCTTTCCAGTGATACCGTTCTTTTTATGGTAGACTGTTGTATATGGGCAATATGCATTTATAATATAGATGTGAAATGATTTTTTTAATTTCTAATGCCTCATAAATCAGAAAGTCTGATTTCTTTCAGACAGGAACCTGGTTGCTAAAGTAATACTCTCTATAAAAAAGTAGTTGGTTAAATAGTATTTCTGGTATATCCAATTAACTGATTGCACTATCATGGAGGTTCCTTGTCTTATGAAATTACCCAAGCAAAGCCAGGTTAACAAAACTAGTACTAAATAACAATCCGTGAAAATTTAATGAATCTAGAATTAAATGTTCACAGGTTACGACTTATGGAACAGTCTTTTTTTTTTTTTTTTTAGTAAAATTAGTGCCACACTCCCTTTTTAAAAGAGAGAGTGGCAGCCTTTTCAGCAGCTCTGTGTACGACTTTATTTTTCTACTTTTATTTTTCTCTTTTTTATTGATTACTCCTATCACTTTATTTTATGTGAATTCGCTCCCTGGACACACTTACTTTTACAACGTGGGCATGGATTTTAACACGCTGAGACTCATCTATTCAAGTACTCAACTTAGAGCGCTGAGAACAAATGCCAGTGCCGGTGTGGTTCCCTATTTACCCAACGAGGTAAGAAGGCGGTATCGTGGTAGCAGAGCAGGCACTAAGCAAAAAATGAAGCGGCTTGCGAGAAAGTGGCGTTTTAAGCCCTCGGTGCCTTCTGTGATTCTGGGAAATGTGAACTCAATCTCAAATAAGATCGATGAACTGGCTGAGCTGGTGAAAAATGTCAGAACCTACGGAGAATGCAGTTTGTTGTGCTTTTGCGAAACGTGGCTAACTTCCACCATCCCAGATGCTAACGTGGAGCTACCCGGGTTTAGCACAGTTAGAGCGGACAGAGATGCAAGTACCTGCGGGAAGCACAAAGGAGGAGGACTCGCTCTCTATGTTAATACACGGTGGTGTAACTCTGGACATGTTAACGTCAAAGTCTCCACTTGCTGCAGGGACATCGAACTGTTGGCCGTAAGTTTGTGTCCCTATTACTTGCCCAGAGAGTTGGGACACATCATTGTGGTCATCGTTTACATCCCTCCTTGGGCGGACGTGGAGATAGCGAGTGACATCCTCCATTCTGCTGTTGCTAAGTTACAAACGCAGCACCCTGAGGCGCTTGTGCTAATCGCTGGAGACTTTAACCATGCGACAGTAGACAAAACATTACCTGCCTTCTCCCAGTATGTGGACTGTAACACCCGAGGAAATAAGACTATTGACTTGCTGTATGCAAACGTTAAAGACGCATACAGCGCCACCCCGCTGCCTGCACTTGGGAAAGAAGATCATAACCTCGTTCTGCTTCAGCCTCAATACAAACCAAGAGTGAGGGTCCTACCTACAACCACACATTCATTCAGGAAGTGGTCCCCGGAGACAGAGAAGGCTCTAAGAGAATGCTTTGGAACTACAGACTGGGATATCCTGCAGGAATCACATAGTGAGAACATTGAGGAAGTTGTTGACTGCACTACCGACTACATCAACTTCTGTATAGACATTGTAGTTCCAGTAAGAACTGTACGCTGCTATGCTAACAACAAGCCATGGATTACAAGTGACATCAAGGGCCTTTTGAACCAGAAGAAAAGGGCTTTTAAAAGAGGTGATCAGCATGAGCTCAAGCACGTGCAGAAGGAACTCCGAGTCCAGCTCAGGGTGGCGAAGGTGCAGTACAGGAGAAAGCTGGAGCAGAAGTTGCAGAATAACAGCATGAAGGAAGTGTGGGATGGGATGAAGATCATCACTGGCTGCAGCTTGAAGCGGGGTGCCACCATCGAGAGAGACGTGAACAGAGCAAACCAAATGAACAACTTCTTTAACAGGTTTGATCACCCTAACCCACTCTCACCTCAGAGTACTGCACCCTCCACACATCCTTCTGCTGATACCAGCATAGGAGAGACATCCCCACCCAAAATTACAACAGCGCAGGTGAGCAGAGAGCTGAGGAGACTTCGTGCCAGCAAAGCAGCGGGCCCAGATGGAGTATCACCACGACTGCTGAAGGTCTGTGCATCGGAGCTGGGGGGTCCTCAACAGCGCATCTTCAATCTGAACCTGGAACAGGGGAGAGTCCCAAGGCTTTGGAAAACATCTTGCATCACCCCAGTCCCAAAGGTATCACGTCCTAGTGAGCTGAATGACTTCCGGCCTGTTGCTCTGACATCACATGTGATGAAGACCATGGAGAGGCTGCTGCTAAACCACCTGAGGCCACAGGTTCAACACGCCCTCGACCCTCTGCAGTTTGCATATCAGGAGAAGGTGGGAGCGGAGGATGCCATCATCTATATGCTACACCGATCTCTCTCTCTGGACAGAGGCATTGGCGCTGTAAGAATTATGTTACTAGACTTCTCTAGCGCCTTCAACACAATCCAACCTCTGCTCCTTAGGGGCAAGCTGACAGAGATAGGAGTAGACTCATACCTACTGGCACGGATCGTGGACTATCTTAAAGACAGACCTCAGTATGTGCGTCTTGGGAACTGCACGTCTGACATTGTGGTCAGCAACACAGGAGCGCCACAAGGGACTGTACTTTCTCCGGTCCTGTTCAGCCTATATACATCGGACTTCCAATACAACTCGGAGTCCTGCCACGTGCAAAAATTTGCTGACGACACTGCTATCGTGGGCTGCATCAGGAGTGGGCAGGAGGAGGAGTATAGGGACCTGATCAATGACTTTGTTAAATGGTGCGACTCAAACCACCTACACCTGAACACCAGCAAAACCAAAGAACTGGTGGTGGATTTTAGGAGGCCCAGACCCCTCATGGACCCCGTGATCATCAGAGGTGACTGTGTGCAGATGTTGCAGACCTATAAATACCTGGGAGTGCAGCTGAATGATAAATTAGACTGGACTGCCAATACTGATGCTCTGTGTAAGAAAGGACAGAGCCAGTTATACTTCCTTTGAAGGCTGGCATCCTTCAACATCTGCAATAAGATGCTGCAGATGTTCTATCAGACGGTTGTGGCGAGCGCCCTCTTCTATGCGGTGGTGTGTTGGGGAGGCAGCATTAAGAAGAAAGATGCCTCATGCCTGGACAAACTGGTGAGGAAGGCAGGCTCTATTGTTGGCATGGAGCTGGACAGTTTAACATCTGTGGCAGAGCGACGGGCGCTCAGCAGGCTCCTATCAATTATGGAGAATCCACTGCACCCACTAAACAGTGTCATCTCCAGACAGAAGAGCAGCTTCAGTGACAGACTGCTGTCACTGTTCTGCTCCACTGACAGATTGAGAAGATCGTTCCTTCCCCAAACTATGCGACTCTTCAATTCCACCTGGGGTGGTAAACGTTAACATTATACAAAGTTATTGTCTGTTTTTACCTGCATTGTTATCAATCTTTATTTTAATATTGTTTTTTGTATCAGTATGTTGCTGCTGGAGAATGTGAATTTCCCCTTGGGATTAATAAAGTATCTATCTAAAACCTCCACATCTAAGAAACTAAGTCTCTAATTTTTTACACTAGTTACTGGGTATAATAAATGTAGTTTTCATCAAGTATGAAGCAAATCAGAAATGGGTCAGTTGGGAAAATTTTTTAAAATCTGTTTTGTTGACACGGACTGACTCATATTTTTTTTGACAATGATATGCCGCTTTTGTCTTGAAAGAGTACAGTGCAGGATTATTAAATAACACACAGGAAAGATTCCCATAATTCAAAATGAAACTCTTGCCAGGGGATGCAAGAATACATTAAGAGCCTTCCTGCAACCTAGAGCAGTCTTGACAGATGTTAAGCACATGATTGTATGGGTGTTAACAGTTTAAGAGCCTGTAAGTAAAATCTGTTTCCGAGTCTGTGGATACAACAGTGAATTCTATGACACCGCTTTCTTAATGGAAAGGGGACAAAAAAGATCATGTTCATTGACATGTGTAGAATAACCTTCTTATTTACAGGTTTCCCCATCACAATGACAGTAATACAGAACCAACAAAAAGATACACACAGAGAAAAACAAATAGATATATAAACCGAGCATACTGTATATATTCAATATATACATTTACCCATCCATCTTCTTAACCTGCTTATGTAGGAAAGAGTCATTGAGAAGCTAAAGCTTTTAGTGCACTAGGCAGGAGTAGACAGGACACTAGTCTATTGCAGGGTGAATGCATGCATGCACACGCACACACACACACACACACACACACACACACACACACACACACACACACACACACACACACACACACACACACACACACACACACACACACCAATCTATTTATGTGAGGAGGCCCACACAAACACAGGGAGTACATGCGAAATCCAGACTGAGAACAGGAACCTCAGGCTCCTTGTTGTGAGGCAGCAACACTACCACTATGCCACCATATACAGGTGCATCTCAATAAATTAGAATATCATCAAAAACTTAATTTCTTTCAGTAATTGAATTCAAAATGTGAAACTCATATTATACAGATTCATTACAAACAGAGTGATACATTTTAAGTATTTATTTCTTTTCATTTTGCTGATTATGGCCTAGAGGTAATGAAAACTCAAAATTCAGTATCTCAGAAAATTAAAAAATTACGTAAGACCAAAAAAAAAAAAAAAAAAAGATTTTTAATACAGAAATGTTGGCCTACTGAAAAGTATGTCTATGTACGACCTCTATACTTGGTCGGGGCTCCTTTTGCATGAATTACTGCATCAATGCAGCGTGACATGGAGGCAATCAGCCTGTGGCACTGCTGAGGTGTTATGGAAGCCCAGGATGCTTTGATAGCGGCCTTCAGCTTGTCTGCATTGTTGGGTCTGGTGTCTCTCATCTTCCTCTTGACAATGCCCCATAGAGAATCTATGGGGTTTAGGTCAGGCACGTTTGCTGGCCAATCAAGCACAATGATACCATGGTCATTAAACCAGTTATTGGTACTATTGGCAGTGCTGGCAGGTGCCAAGTCCTGCTGGAAAATGAAATTAGCATCTCCATAAAGCGTGTCAGCAGAGGGAAGCATGAAGTGCTATAAAATTACCTGGTAGACGGCTGGGCGGACTTTGGAATTCATAAAACACAGTGAACATATGCATACACACACACACACACACACACACACTAGCTGTACCCCGTGGCTGTGCCCACATAGTATCAATAGCCGTTGGCACTATATCTGATTGTGTTCAGCTCTGACAGGAGAGTGTTACCTGCGTGGGGACAAAAGCATATGGCCGCGATATCTCTGACAATCAGCAGTTACCCTCTAAAACACATGCAGCTCTGATCTCTCTCTCAAAAACATCAAACGTTACTCTTTAACAATCTGTAGATGATAATGTCTGTTGAGCAAACAGGTATCGCTAACTAAGCGGAGGCAAGGTGCACTCCAACACGTGGTGAGACGTAGACCGACTCAAACAGAGAGTGAATGAGGAAGGCCCCACCCCCCTGCTCTTAGCCACTTTCTTGGATTTGCATAAATACATCGGTACTGCAAACGAACTATGGTACTTAGCGCAATGAGAGAAGTCGCAAAATTAACCGGAAAGTTCAAGCAAATTATAGAAAACAACCCGATCTAAATCCGTTAAGTGATTCTCTCGTGAAAAGCGGACAGACATACAGACAGAATGTGCTTGGACCACGAAACTTTTAAAATTGTTTCTTAGTGAGCACCTATGGGGCAAGGGTAACCTGCATTCCAAATTTCAAGTCCCAAGTCATCATGGTTCAGGAGATTTTGTGATGAGTGAGTCAGTGGTATTTGGCTTTTATATATATAGATAGATATATATTTAGAAAAATGTGCATGGCATTTTTGTTAGTTTGTGACTCTAGTCTGAGGTGATGGAGGGCACCTTCTGCAAATTTTTGTCATACATGTCCTGTATGGATAGAAGCCTGGCTCCGATAATGAACTGGGCCATTTTGAACTACCTGCGGTAGGATCTTATGGTCTGCCACAGTGCAGCTGCCATTCCAGATTGTGATGCAGGTAATCAGCATACACTCTACTGTAAAAATGAGTAAGAGTCCAGAATGACATTCCCTAGACTGGAGTCTTCTTAACAAGACAGGTGGTGTCTAGGGACCATGACAGCTGTTCAGTGATGTGGCGCAATAAAAACTTAAAGAAATATATTAATCGTTAGTGCTACTCTGACACAGGTCCAGTGACTATTTCTGGCGCATACATCATTTGTGAAGATTCTGCGCAAGTGTCAGTGTGTTTGTAGGCGGATGCACACAAGACATTTGACAAAAATTCAGTTAAGGAGACCAAACTGGAAGGGTATGAGCCTATATGCTGCCACATACTACATACAGTTAGGTCCATAAATATTTGGACAGAGACAAATGAAATGAAGGGATTGTGTTCAAAAAATGCTTTAGTTGCCTCACATTTTTATGCAATCGTTTTGTTCACCCCACTGAATTAAAGCTGAAAGTTTGCACTTCAACTGCATCGGAGTTGTTTCATTTAAAATTCATTGTGGTAATGTACAGAACCAAAATTAGAAAAAAGTTGTCTCTGTCCAAATATTTATGGACCTAACTGTATAAAGGTGGATCTGTACACGACAACCCCATCAGTAGCCTACAGTTATAGCAAAATCAATCTTACAAAAGAAGATGCATCAACCATAAACAAAAATATTTTAGGTCTCTGAAATAAACCAATATGTACAAAAAATTATGCATCTTTAAACACTGACCCATGAATTCTGCTCACTGAGCACTCCAGCTTGTACAGAGAATGTCATATCACCAACCATTCAATGAACAATCTCAGTTAGTTTTTGAAATAAGAAGTCAACAATAAAGACTTTTTTGGAAAACAGAAGGAAAAGGAAAATCATCAATAAATTTGTGGATGGAAGTAAACAAAAGAGGATGAATTTTGCCAAGTTTTTACTGAAGACTTGTGTATATATAAAATGCAAATTTGACTCACTCACACATCAACAAAAACACCATATCTGAAGTATAACTGAAATTTGGCAGGATAATACATCTTGGGCGGTATGTATCTGAAATATTATTTGATGTTAAAAACAGTACAAAAAAAAAAAACAACTCTAAATACTCAAGAATCTAAAAAAAAGGTTTGACTGATTTGACTGAAATTTGGTGAAATCTCTCCATTATAAAAAAAAAATCTTGGCAGGGAGATGAGACATGATTTTCTCGGAAGACAATCTGACATCCCGCGAGAGACATTTTAACATCACGTGAGATGAGGCAGGGTGATAAAAGGACAGCTGCTATACAGGCTTTTAAATTATCAATGTGCAGCATGACAAGCGGCAGCAGGAGAACAAAGCCAGAAGCTGATCCGTCCGCATCTCCTTAGTGTGCGTTGAGCTCCCCCCCTTCACAATGTGAGCGGGAGAGACGCGAAGTGGCAGGAGCGTAGCGCGCATCCGGGGGTGATTGAGCGAAATGAACAAGACCTGATCATCTCGGAGAGACACTTTCACGACACGCGAGACTAGACATTACAACCTTAGGAAGCAAAACCCGTGAGACGGTGACTTTTGCATGTCATGCCCTACTTACAAACAATTTAAAACAAGTTCACGGACATCTAACCTAGCAGTTGTTGAAATGCTTTTGGCAGACACACTTCAGGTGCTCCCAGCTCTTAAAACAATGACAAGCAGAACACACAGCTCGCCAGCAGCAGCTGCAGCAAGCCAGCAGATGATCCGGGTGCATCTCCTTAGCATGCGTTCAGCTCCCCCCTTCACAACGCTAGTGGCAGAGACGCGAAGTGGCAAAAGGACAGCAGCTGTACAGGCTTTTAAATGATCAACGCAAACCATGACAAGCAGAACACGCAGCTCGCCAGCAGCAGCAGCAAGACAGCAACTGAACCAACCGCATCTCTTTAGCATGCGTTCAGACCCACCCCTTCACAACGCGAGCAGCGTTACACGTCCCGCGAGAAATAGATTTAATCACATCCGGGGCAGGAAATAAAAGACAAATATTGTTTTAACAAAAGTTTTAAAGTGAAAATAATGCAAATGTAATAATTCCCATGAAAATAACAATCTCTTTAAATTGTTTATCCAGTAAACCAAACCCGAGGGTGGGCGAGCCCCTAGTTATAGAAAAAAGAAAATTAGCTCACAAGTGTTTATTTATTAGTTGATAATAATACTGTAGAACTGGCTATGCTAATGCACTGTAAATATGCTTGAAGCAGCACTGAGAGGGGGCTTCCTGTTTTATGCAAATAAAGGCCTGGGGGGAGTACACAAACATCAGCACTGACCAATAGAGGAGATGGACGAATGAAGAAAGGGGAGGTGTCTTGGAGAGGAAAAAGAGGCAGGATCATGTTTAGCATGTAGTGTGAGCTGTGAATAAGAAGGAATATTAAGCAAAGCTCAAGGAAATTGTGGTTAGCAGGCACACTATAAAGTTCCAGTGGGGATGCCATGCATGGTGGTAATGAGCATAGGTGATGCTTTAGCAGAACCAAAATTGGAGAGGGACAGAATTAGAGAAGGAAGTGGCTTCCACAGATAAGCCGGGAGCAACAGCATCCCTTAGTCAGTTTAAACCCTGGCGAAGCTTAGTTACAGGGTCCTCCATTCCAGGAACAGAGAGGGGGCGGATACTGTGCATATAGTTCACAATATTATTTTGTTCCACCCATTCTTTTCTGCACAACCCTTACTTTTCTCATGTTTTGAATCTCAATACTACATGAAAAGTTCTTCCCTTGGTTGTCTGATCTTGAGACTCCCTGTCACAAAAACAAAGGCTTAAGTGAATGACATAAACTTATAATTATGTTTAACAATGACCATCAACAAAGTTCAATGTCATTCGGTAGGCAGAAATTGATCTACTGCAAGTAGTGCTGGGCGGTACACCGGTTCATACCGAAAACCGTTTATTTTTTTTATGATATGGATTTTTCTTATACCGCAACACTGGTTTAAATTGCCTAAACGACGTTCAGAACGTGGCACAGCGGGAAACTGTTGAAGTGGGGACCTTTTTCACTGCTACACCGCTAAACACAGATTTGTTGCACTAGGGCTCTTTTTCACTGCTACACCACCAAATAGTGGGCGGTAGCATAGGTATGCCGCGCGGTGAAAATGGACAGAGAGCCGAAAAAAAGCAGTCACATCTGTCGCCTGGAGATGCTTTAGTTTTAAAAGGTCAGATGTGTAAATACTGTTTCTATACTACTGGATAATACTGCAAGCCATTTTGTACTTGTTTTATTTGTTTTCAATACAGTGTAATGTACCTGGGTACTGTGTAATAGTGTGACGACATTTTGACTTTATTCTCGACATTTCCACTTTAATCTTGACGCTTATGACGAGAATATATTCTTTTGACTTTATTCTCATAATTCGTCATTAAAGTAGAACATCGTAAACTAAACTTCATCATAAAATGAATATTTAATTTACTAGATTTTCTCAAACCCCGTCATAAGTTATATAGCACATTAAATGCTTTGTGTTAAGTGATTCGTTCAGAGATGGGCGCAACTCTGAATGGATGGCATAATTAAACATGTATAACGAAGATATTTTTAAAGTTCTGAACACTCCGTGGGCTAAGTTTATAACTAGTTTTAATTTCACAAAGACGTTTATCGTGTGGTGATTGGTTATGTGGTTATGTGGTGAAAGAAAAAGGAAGGATAGGAACTGGGGTTTTGGTAGCCTACGTCAGATAGAGACAGCATGCATGCAATAAAGATAGCCCGCTCAGAAGAACATGCATTGAATTCTGTGTTCGTGTCTCCGACCAGCAGATCACAAACCCAACATTTACACAATATTTAAGTTAAACCTATGCGATAGCTATTCATACATCCAGTTTTTTGGAGCCTCGTCACACCTGCCATAAAGTTCTCTACACTGAACATACACCTGGGGACCCCTTACTGCGAGGGAGCAGCACTACCGCCTCACTACCGTGCATGTGTAATACCTGCTTTAATGCATTTCATCATGAAAATTATATCAAGTATTTATCTTAGCATTCTAAATTTTCAGAAAGCAGGAATATCATGAAGTGAATGGATTCTGTATGGTGATCGCTTAAGAAGCGTAGTGATTAACCACTGGGTCGGGGAACGTAACACAAAGCATTTAATGTGCTGCATTAATTTATGACGGGGTAAATTAAGTAATTGATTAAACATTGATTTTAGGAAGAAGTTTAGTTTACGACATTCTACTTTAATTATGAAGTAAACTATGAGAATAAATTGGAAATGTCGACTTTAATCTCAACATAAATGGCGAGAATAAAGTGGAAATGTCGACTTTAATCTCGACATAAACGGCGAGAATAAAGTGGAAATGTTGACTTTGTTCTCAACATATAGTTTGTTTTTTTCTTCCCAGTATAGCTTAGCTTGAAGCAAGGTCCATATTAATGCAGTTTGCCTAAATGATGGTTCAGTTGGTAAAGATGTCATCACCAAGTTGCACTTGTTGTATTTTATTTTAATTTGGTGAATACTGTGTAATGCACCTGGGCTTGAAGTCTTGAAGTAATAGTGCAACTATCAGTAATAATACTATTATTTATTTTATTGTTATTATTTATTAGTTTAAATATTATGCAGTTTAATGATGATAAAGTTGTTTAAAAAGTCACTTTAACGTGTCAGTGGACAGAGATTGTTAACATTAACAGAAAGTGTAGTTGGTTTACAAAAAATATTTACTTTTTATTCCTTTTCTAAGACATGTTCGGTGCAATACAATTTTTGACAAGCACTTCTGGATATTTTACTAAGTCTAAATGCCTCTTTGTATGGTTGAAAATATGTTGTCAAAATTATATTTTGTTTTTGCAAAATTTGTTCAATAAAAAGGTTCTATATTTTGACTGCATCTGTCATGCAATGTGATACCTTCTCCATTAGTGCCACCCCCTTGAAAACTGTCACTTTATGGGGCAATGCAAAACTGTATTAATACTTGTGTGCACATTAAAATGTTTTTTTTTTGTACAATGTACAATACTCTTGACAGTGGAATAGGTTATTCTTAGCCAGTAATTGCAGTGGAAAATGTGGTTAACATCCACTCATGCATGGGGGAAAAAAATACCGTTGAATACCATGAAACCGGGATAATTTAGAAAAATACCGTGATATAGAATTTTGGTCACACCGCCCACCCCTAACTGCAAGAATGTTTTACTCATGTGCAACTGTATATTGCATGTTTAAGAGTAAGGAGCCATTGTGAACTAATATTAGCCCCTGGTAAAAACACTACAATGTATACATAAAATACTTAGTTAGGTTACATATTACATCCAATTAACCAGCAGCAATAGTCTATAACCAAAGCCCATTGAATTTCCCAGGTGACGACAGGCAACACCACCTGCACAAGCATATCCAGAGGAGACTTTCATATTTTGACTTTGAATTAAATCCGTATTTAACAATGCATTCAAAGCCTGGTGTCACAGTCTAGTTTATCCTTTAGTTTTATTCTAACGTGTCTGTGTCTCCCATGCTACTACACTTTTTACTGCTGTTGCAGTACTGGTATTTGGTTTTGCTTAACAAAAAATAAAGTACTACAAATACATATTTTAAGCAAAAAGTTAATCTGTCTTGTTATTCCAAACAGTGCAAATATTTTCTATAAATGAAAAATGAAAGAATTTTTTTTAAAAAGTACTCATTTGTTATAACCCCACCACTCAACCCAGATAGCGCTTCTCCATTCACTCTGCAATGACACTTTCCATGTTATACTTAATGACATTTGAAACTTCATGACAGAAGTAATGATTCAGAAGTAATTAAAAATCAAATTGTATGTATTCTTGTTTGGTAAATATAAAAAATGATAAAGTTTTTCTCATGCCTGTGGTGGGGATATAACACACAAGTCCCAAAAAAAAACCTCCAAAACAATACCCAGGAGTTGAGTCCAGTCCAGTCCACAAACTCAGTTCTGAGGAACCCCTGAGGTTGCAGGTATTTATGCCAACCAGATTCATAATCAGGGATAACAATTGATAATAACTGATGTTATTTAATTAGTTGGTGATTTTTTCTCTTCTCTTATTCAGTACTCAGAAAAGCAGAGGAGTGTGATTTTTTTGATGCAGCTTTAAATGCTTAACTCTCTTTTGTTAGTTTCCAATTATCTTGCACTTTTTCTGTGAAGTTTTCTCTCGAGTGTATCTTAATAATGACAAAAACAAGCTGAGAAGACACCCAGGCAAACAACACCAAATCGCGAAAGGCTGCAACTACTTTAGTGTCAGACTCACTAATTAGTAAATATTGGATTAAACCAGAGCACCTAGAAAGCATGATCAAAACCAAGATGAATTATTGTTAAAAAGAGAGAAAGAAATACACTGCTAAATTAATTAAAAGTGCTTAGTACATTTTAATAATAGTAAAAAATATATATTACCAAACTTTGTAATTGTCATTTCTACATTGACTCCAAAACACAGAGGATGGGAGACAACAGCTCAGTTAATTATGCCAGGAGTCCAATTAAAAACAGAAGTTGGTTGGAACGAAAACCTGCAGCCAGAGGGGGTCTCCAGGACTGAGTTTGGGAACCACTGACACTGAGGACAACGTTTTCATACAACAACAAGATGAAAACATGTTAACGCTAATCCCATGTTGAAAACCAAATATCATCACGAGGATCATTTTAGCGGCCAGGCTTCACTAACAAACCTCGTCTTATGTACCATGAAGGTTGTGGGTTGATTTTCCTGGCGTTCGCTCCTATATTGCGGGATGGAAATGTTTTTTTTTTTTCTTTTGGTAAGGATCATAAATATTACTTTGTACAAAGAGGAACGAGTCTACTTTAATTTAATTTAATTTATGGTTACCTCCAGGTAGAAAAAGCGGCAGTTAGATTTTAAAACAGTTCAATTTGTGCAATCCTGAAGACTGAAGACTGTCTGAATGACTATCGCCCAGTTGCACTGACATCGGTCATTATGAAGTGCTTCGAGCAACTGGTCAAAGGTTACATCCGCTCCTCCCTCCCCGACACGCTGGATCCTCTCCAATTTGCTTACAGAGCAAACAGATCTACAGAAGATGCCATTGCGCTAACAATAAACACTGCCCTCACCCACCTGGAAAGAGGAAATACATATGTAAGAATGCTGTTCATAGATTACAGCTCGGCATTCAACACCATCATCTCCTCAAAACTCGTCTTGAAGCTTGACGACCTTGGGTTGGGGATGACCATCTGCAGATGGATTTTCTTTTTCCTCACAAACAGGCCCCAGGTGGTGAGAGTCAGCAAACACACATCCTCATCACTCATTTTAAACACAGGAGTGCCGCAGGGCTGTGTGCTTAGCCCCCTCTTGTACTCCTTGTTCACCCACGACTTTGTTGCAAAACACGGCACAAACACCATCATCAAGTTTGCAGACGACACAACCATCATAGGCCTTATCACTGACAACGATGAGACAGCCTACAGAGAGGAGGTGCTGGCATTGATTAATTGGTGCCTGGATAACAACTTGTCTCTTAACGTTAGCAAAACCAAGGAGATGATCGTGGACTATCGGAAACAGCAAGGCGGAGAAAACCAGGCCATCTACATCACCGAGGATCTCTCGTGGACCTTCACATAGACACTGTGGTTAAGAAAGCTCGCCAACGGCTCTACTTCCTGAGGAGACTGAGGAAGGTTGGCATGAATGCCAACATCACCTCAAACTTTTACAGGAGTGTGGTCGAGAGTCTGCTGACGGGCTGCATTACCGTCTGGTATGGGAGCTGCTCTGTCAGCAGCCGGAAATCACTACAGAGAGTGGTGAAGGCAGCAGAGCACATCACGGGCAAGAGTCTCCGTGCTATTAAAAACATTTACCTCCATCTGTGCTTGCATAAGACAAGCAGCATCATAAAGGACCACGGCCATCCATCACACCAGCTGTTCTCCTTGTTACCATCTGGCAGACGATACAGGAGTCTGGCTGCTCGGACTACAAGACTTAAGAACAGTTTTTACCACCAGGCCATTCGACTCCTCAATAGCAACACCTGAACACTTACACACACTTACATTACATCTACATTGCATTACATCTACATTGCACTACTCACAGACAAACTGTACCTGCACACACTCTGAATACTGACTGGAACATGCATCTGCACTTTATGGAATATGCATCTGTACTTATAAAACATTATCTGTGCAATAACTTATTTCTACTTGCTGCTCATTCAACTTATATTGCTCTATAACTTCTTTTAAAACGTACACATTTTATTTTATATGGCTAGTCTATTTTTAACTTGTAATTTTTTTTTTTAATTATTTTTTAGCTTTATTGGATCTAGGCCGAGTGACTTGTTTTTCTCGCCATACACATTTCATTGTATGTTGACCCTGTGTTAACTTATATATGACAAATAAACCTAAACCTGATGCCAATCGTAAATGATCAATTACAAATAATGGCGTTCATCACACCAATAGTTAGCAATATTCTTCGTCAGTCACAAAACCTCATTAGGACTCATGGCACTTTTATAAACAATGCCGCAAACAGGAATGGTAAAGAAACTTTTGGACGTGCTGAAGACACCTACATAAATCATGGTAAAAAGTAAATACCGGTATGTCAGTTTAATTATCCGTCGTTGAAAACTAACATAATGAACAGGTAAGCCTAAAAAATAAGTCACAATAATTTCTTCCCCACCTTGTCATTGTCGAGACGCGTTTCGAGTATTTTATTTAGTTTCCTTGAAAGCGGATTCTGCTGCTGACTGGCGCCACTGTTGCCAGCATTTTTATTTCCATTCGAAGCATCTACAGTAACATCAACTTTGGTGTCAGCCATGACTGACAACTCAAACAGGACACTCTTTGGTCCGACTGTCTATATGCTCCGAGTAGAAACACAAAACAATGACTGATAACTCAAACTGGACGCTCCTTGGTACGACTGTCTATGCGCTCCGGGTAGAAACACAAAGCACACGCATGCGCGCACACCCGTGCGCTTCAGAGCCGAGAATTCATGACACCGTAATAAC
Organism: Erpetoichthys calabaricus; assembly: GCF_900747795.2. NCBI lineage: Eukaryota > Metazoa > Chordata > Cladistia > Polypteriformes > Polypteridae > Erpetoichthys > Erpetoichthys calabaricus. The sequence goes on from NC_041397.2 coordinate 24,591,168, forward strand.
GCTTACCAGGTGTACACTGTATGTAATTTTTTTATTATTAATGTTTGTTTATTGTACCTCAACATTAGATAATAAAAAAAAAACTTATTTAAAATTAATCTGAATTTAAGCAACTTGTCTAGGCAGTTAACAGAGTTGTTTCATAAGAAACTGATGCATGTCCATAAATACAAATCCATCCATCCATACATTATAAAACCCGCTATATCCTAACTACAGGGTCACTGGGGTCTGCTGGAGCCAATCCCAGACAACATATGGAATGCAATTTGGGCAAAGGTGAGAGATATCAAAATCTGCTACTTCAGTTTACTGTGCGGAAAAAAAAATGTGAAAAGCAGCAGTTTCTTATGTCTCTGACTATACACTGGTCAACTAACAGAACTGTTGTTCCAGAACACTTGATTTTAAATATGATCAGCAGGTTTGACACACATACAGTCTCTCAGTGTTGCCACACTTCAAAAAAGTAACATTAAAATTACAGTTCCCAAAAATCATTTTAGAGTTGTTTTTTATCAGTATTATTTCCAAATGTGGCCTTTTTCTTTAGATTTCTATTTTGTTTTCTGGCCAAATACACATACATTTCCCATTACTGTCTGTGAAGCAGCAAAATGTGATAGAAAGCATGAAATGTAACTCACATCTGTCAGATTTTATGTTCCTTGTTTTTGACTCTTGAGGCAGCAAAATTTGACAGGGCAGCAAATATATGACAGAATGCTGGAGCAACACAGAGCTGAGCTCTACCTGCTGTAGGTATGCAGCGAAATTACAAACTGCTAATGGGCACAGCAATAATAATAATAATAATAAAGCAGTGCATAGTAATCTTACATATCAATATTTTAATGTGTTATGTAAAAGTCTTTAGTGATTATGTTGAATATTAAAATCTGTGTTTTTGCATTAATTATCCACCCATCCATTTTTCAATCACACTTATGTAGAGCAGGGTTGCAGGAGTCTATCCTTGCAAGTGTCGGGTGCAAGTAAGGAACAATCCCTGGATAGGCATCACAGGGTGAACACACATATAAGGAACAATATTGCATTACTAGCCCACCTGACCTGCATATGTTTGGACTGTGGATGGAAATTACAGCATCTGGAGAAAATCCAAATTCTTTTTGACATAGGAGACAGTTGAAGGGCTCTAGTGAGTGTAATTCTACCACCGCTCCAGGAGCTGGCGCTGTGTCCTAATGCCCTTCCCTCTTCCTCCCTCTGCAGGCTGAATGATTGAAAAGCTGGAAGTACTGCCTCCTTGTGACAATTTAGTTCTGCAATAATTGTGTGTAATTTGCTTATTTTTTCAAAACCAGTTACTGTATATGGGGTGACTAGGCTAGTACCCCAACTCTTTATTGCTGTCATCTGTTTCCCTTACTATATATAATATATTATATGCTGCATATATATTTATAGTAAAATATAGAGACACAAGAAAGCATAAAGATTTGGGGATTCCACCCTGCATACTTGTCACACAAGCAGAAAAAGAGCAATGCACAGGTCTGACTTCAAGACACAACTGACGGAAGTTATAACATGGCTGATATATATACAACAGACAGGAAGTTTAAGAAGTTCTGTAGAATGAAGAGTGGAATCCTGGGAACTGGATGTGGAAATGATGTCATGGTGTGGTGGGATCTTGAGGGATGTAAGAGGAAGTGATGGCATTAGAACATTAGAACCCTCTAGACGAGAACAGGCCATTCAGCCCAACAAAGCTCGCCAGTCCTATCCACTTATTTCTTCTAAAAAAACATCAAATCGAGTTTTGGAAGTCCCAAAGTCCCTAAAGTCTTACTGTCTACCGCACTACTTGGTAGCTTATTCCAAGTGTAAGAGGTTCTGTAGAATGAAGAGTGGAATCCTGGGAACTGGATGTGGAAATGATGTCATGGTGTGGTGGGATCTTGAGGGATGTAAGAGGAAGTGGTGCCATTAGAACATTAGAACCCTCTAGACAAGAACAGGCCATTCAGCCCAACAAAGCTCGCCAGTCCTATCCACGTATTTCTTCTAAAAAAACATCAAGTCGAGTTTTGAAAGTCCTTAAAGTCTTACTGTCTACCAGACTACCTTTTAGCTTATTCCAAGTGTCTGTCATTCTTTGTGTAAAGAAAAACTTACTATATATAGTAAAACAGAACTAACAGAGCAGAAAGGTTTTTGTGGGATCCACACTATATATTGCCGGCCATGTAGCAGAATTACAGACGTAATAGTGAGTAATCACATTGGACAGTCAAAACATAGACTGAAGTGAAGGGTGCAGGGATTGGTTTTATAGGAGCTGCACAGAAAAAGGTGAGTTCTTAAGTGGAAATGAGGTCTGTAGGAGGGTGTGGTCTGGCAAAAGAAGTGGGTGGAGCTCTAGCTGTGTTTCCCTTCTGGTCTGTGGAAGAGGGAGAAAAAACATTAGTGCAGTTCATTAACCCCTGACTCTGCATCTTATTCCCCAGTTAACCCTTTACACTGCCTCCTGTACGCGTAAGAGGAATTAGGTCAAGGTATCTTCTGTTGGTCAGCAGAACAAAGGATGAAAGAGTTAAAGGACAGCACCAACCTCTGGTGTGACAGGGAAATAAATTTATTTGAGCCCGTAAACAGTCTCCCATGCACATCCATCCATTTTCCAACCTGCTGAATCCGAACACAGGGTCACGGGGGTCTGCTGGAGCCAATCCCAGCCAACACAGGGCACAAGGCAGGAACCAATCCCAGGCAGGGTGCCAACCCACCGCAGGACACACACAAACACATCCACACACCAAGCACACACTAGGGCCAATTTAGAATCGCCAATCCACCTAACCTGCATGTCTTTGGACTGTGGTAGGAAACCGGAGCGCCCGGAGGAAACCCACGCAGACACGGGGAGAACATGCAAACTCCGCGCAGGGAGGACCCGGGAAGCGAACGCGGGTCCCCAGGTCACCCAACTGCGAGGCAGCAGCGCTACCCACTGCGCCACTGTGCCACCCAAACCACACAGACACAGGGAGAACATGCAAACTCCACGCAGGGAGGACCCGGGAAGCGAACCTGGGTCTCCTAACTGCGAGGCAGCAGCGCTACCCACTGCGCCACCGTGCCGCCCTCCCATGCACATGTGTATGACAATATACTGTGTATATCTATCCTCTTTAATAAAATCCCTGTGTGCGTCCAGGTGTCCGTGTGTGTGTCTTCTGGTGAAGTGCGCATGCGCGGGGCACAGTGCGATGCGCGATATTACTGTCAGAGAAAATTAAAGGCATATTACCGACGCGCACGCCTGTATTACCGCCAGAGAAAATTAAAGATATATTACGGACGTACAAGCCAGCGGATGTACAAGACAGTATTACTGTCACAGAAAATTAAAGACACACAATACACGGCGGCAGCCCACGAAGAACGGTCAGCTCAGCAAGTAAACATCAACAAAAGAAAGGCTGAAAGAAAGAAAAATACGACCAACAAAAAGAATAAGGTCAAAGTCCCTTGCCATTTAATATAGACTGTTCCTACTAATGTTTATGCACTACTGTTCTAGCGCCCGTTATTGTAATGGGCTTAATGTCTAGTATATATATAAAATCCCTATGTGCGTCCAGGTGTCCGTGTGTGGGTGTCTTCTGGTGAAGTGCCCATGCGAGGGGCACGGTGCGATGTGCGATATTACTGTCAGAGAAAGTTAGAGGCGTTTTATAGAAATACAAACCAGTATTACTGCGAGAGGAAATTAAAGGTACACAATACAGCGACGCATATTACAGCCACATACAAGCCAGTATTACTGTCAGAGGAGATTAAAGGCATTTTACCGACGCGCACGCCTGTATTACCGCCAGAGAAAATTAAAGGTATATTACGGACGTTTATTACGGACGTACAAGCCAGCGGACGTACAAGACGGTATCCTTCAATAAGGGTGCGCACAGGCATCCTTCAATAAGGGCACGCACAAAAAGGCGAGCCTCAAAAGGACGACCTCAATTGGGCGCAGCGAATAAAGGCGCGCGTAAATAAAGATCTGCACCTGTTGCTCTTCACATATTCCAGAGCCATTTGAACTAAATTATCTATGCGCCCTTATTGAATAGAGCCGTACAAGACAGTATTACTGTCACAGAAAATTAAAGACACACAATATACGGCGGCAGTCCATGAAGAACGGTCAGCTCAGGAAGTAAACATCAACAAAAGAAAGGCTGAAAGAAAGAAAAATACGACCAACAAAAAGAATGAGGTCAAAGTCCCTTGCCATTTAATATAGACTGTTCCTACTAATGTTTATGCACTACTGTTCTAGCGCCCGTTATTGTAACGGGCTAAATGACTAGTATAGTAATAATTAGGCTAGGGATTCTGAAGGCCATGTTGCTGTTCAGCTACTGTGCACTGAGCTTTCTGAAGTAACGGTGTTTTGCGCTAATTAAATATGTCGATGAACTTGGGGAGGTGTCATTTAGAAAAGTGGAAGGAGTAGGAGAGGTGATTTTGGTGGAGGATAAAAGTGCTGAAATGGAGAGGACCTTCTAGGTGAGGAGGAGAGTATGGTGGGCTAAAGAAGTGAAGAGTGATTTAGACTTGTGAGGAGCTGTCAGCTGAGAAAGTGGAATAGCTCTGCATGGAGGAGTGACACACGAGAGAGCAAAGAGGGGCAGCGCAGCCTGCAGAAAATGCATGCATAAGTAGCACTGAGGAGAGCTGAGAAAGAATGAAGAAGAAGCATGTTTCAGGGCCGTGACCCTGCAGCAGAAGACAGATTATGTTGTTAAATTGCATAGGTCAGAGAGTGATGTGAAAGAAAAGGCATCTCTTACAGCCTTAACAATAAGGGAAAGGAACAATTTATATGATGGCAGATGGCACGGGGAATCAGGTGTGCTCTGCTCAGTCATAAAACCAGAATAAAGACTTACCAGTGATTTCTGTTCCCTGAACATACATCTGTGTTGTTCTCTCTGCTGGGTTGTGGTTGTTAGTGTGTCGTGTACTCTTTGTATTATTTGACAGATACTACATGGCATATCTATGATATGCTTCTCGCAGCTGAGAGCGCGTGGCTGACCCACCACAAGGATTATCTGGTAGGTGACACCCAAATAATCAGATTGCAATCAGACCGATATACTGTATATACAGTATATGTATGTATGTATGTATGTATGTAGATAGATAGATAGATAGATAGATAGATAGATAGATAGATAGATAGATAGATAGATAGATAGATAGATAGATCCTTTATTAATCCCAAGGGGAAATTCACATACTCCAGCAGCAGCATACTGATACAAAAAACAATATTAAATTAAAGAGTGATAAAAATGCAGGTAAAAATAGACAATAATTTTGAATAATGTTAACGTTTACCCCCCCACTCCCACCCCCCGGGTAGAATTGAAGAGTCGCATAGTTTGAGGGATGAACGATCTCCTCAGTCTGTCAGTGGAGCAGGACAGTGACAGCAGTCTGTCGCTGAAGCTGCTCCTCTGTCTGGAGATGATACTGTTTAGTGGATGCAGTGGATTCTCCATGATTGACAGGAGCCTGCTCAGCACCCGTTGCTCTGCCACGGATGTCAAACTGTCCAGCTCCGTGCCTACAATAGGGCCTGCCTTCCTCACCAGCTTGTCCAGGCGTGAGGCGTCCCTCTTCTTTATGCTGCCTCCCCAGCACACCACCGCATAGAAGAGGGCGCTCACCACAACCATCTGATAGAACATCTGCAGCATCTTATTGCAGATGTTGAAGGACGCCAGCCTTCTAAGGAAGTATAGCCGGCTCTGTCCTCTCTTGCACAGAGCATCAGTATTGGCAGTCCAGTCCAATTTATCATCCATCTGCACTCCCAGGTATTTATAGGTCTGCACCCTCTGCACACAGTCACCTCTGATGATCACGGGGTCCATGAGGGGCCTGGGCATCCTAAAATCCACCACCAGCTCCTTGGTTTTGCTGGTGTTCAGTTGTAGGTGGTTTGAGTCGCACCATTTAACAAAGTCCTTGATCAGGTTCCTATACTCCTCCTCCTGCCCACTCCTGATGCAGCCCACGATAGCAGTGTCGTCAGCGAACTTTTGCACATGACAGGACTCCGAGTTGTATTGGAAGTCCGATGTATATAGGCTGAACAGGACCAGAGAAAGTACAGTCCCCTGCGGCGCTCCTGTGTTGCTGACCACAATGTCAGAACTGCAGTTCCCGAGACGCACATACTGAGGTCTGTCTGTAAGATAGTCCACGATCCATGCCACTAGGTATGAGTCTACTCCCATCTCTGTCAGCTTGTCCCTAAGGAGCAGAGGTTGGATGGTGTTGAAGGCACTAGAGAAGTCCAGAAACATAATTCTTACAGCACCACTGCCTCTGTCCAAGTGAGAGAGTGATCGGTATAGCATATAGATGATGGCATCTTCCGCTCCCACCTTCTCCTGGTATGCGAACTGCAGAGGGTCGAGGGCATGGCATACCTGTGGCCTCAGGTGGTGAAGCAGCAGCCGCTCCATGGTCTTCATCACATGTGACGTCAGAGCAACAGGCCAGAAGTCGTTCAGCTCACTAGGATGTGATACCTTTGGGACTGGGGTGATACAAGATGTTTTCCAAAGCCTCGGGACTCTCCCCTGTTCCAGGCTAAGGTTGAAGATGCGCTGTAGAGGACTCCCCAGCTCCAGCACACAGACCTTCAGCAGTTGTGGCGATACTCCATCTGGACCCGCTGCTTTGCTGGCACAAAGTCTCCTCAGCTCTCTGCTCACCTGCGCTGCTGTAATTGTGGGTGGGGATGTCTCTCCTATGCTGGTATCAGCAGAAGGATGGGTGGAGGGTGCAGTACTCCGAGGTGAGAGTGGGTTAGGGTGGTCAAACCTGTTAAAGAAGTTGTTCATTTGGTTTGCTCTCTTCACGTCTCTCTCGATGGTGGCACCTCGCTTCGAGCTACAGCCAGTGATGATCTTCATCCCATCCCACACTTCCTTCATGCTGTTATTCTGCAACTTCTGCTCCAGCTTTCTCCTGTACTACTCCTTCGCCTCCCTGAGCTGGACTCTGAGTTCCTTCTGCATGCGCTTGAGCTCATGCTGATCACTGCCTTTAAAAGCCCTTTTCTTCTGGTTCAAAAGGCCCTTGATGTCATATATATATATTTCAGGTCAGGTTGGGAAGCATGCACTGGTACAGCATGTTGCCACACCCACCACACGATCAAACAGCTCTGGATCCAGGTTAGCAACCCCCCAGGCAGACACACGGTGCGGCCCCTAACCCTGGAAACGCTCATCCATCTGCCACAGCCAGGTGTTACATGGGCATCCCCTTCATAGACATATAAAGATAGACGCCGCATTCACTGTGTTACCCAGTCGACACAATACGTCAGCGCGTCCGCCATATTGCAAGTGGCAAAAGTGCCATTTAAACTAATACAGGTAGACGTGGAAACCGGGTTTTCTGATGAAAAACAATAACGTTTAAAACAGTATCGTTTACATACAACAGATTTTGGCAAATCATTTAAATGCAATTATTTATATCCATTTATACAGTAATAATGGCAATTATTAAATAATAATAATTATTATTATTATTAAATAATTCCTCCCATATAAGTAACATTTCTCGGACTGCCTTCTTCCATCTCCGAAACATTTCTAGACTTTGTCCTGTTCTTATGCAACACAGTACTGAAGTATTGGTTAATGCCCGAGTCACCTCACGTATAGATTACTGTAATGTTATTCTATCTGGCATCCCACAAAAACTCATCCATTACATACGACTTATTCAAAATTCTGCTGCCAGGATAATAACCTGCTGTTCTTTTTCCACTGAACATATTACACCTATTCTCTCTCAACTTCACTGGCTCCCTGTTAACTACGGAATACAATACAAAATGCTGCTCTTAACATTTAAAGCTCTCCACAACCTCGCTCCTCCCTACCTCACTGATCTCCTCCAGACTTACACTCCCTCTCGCTCTCTCAGATCCTCATCTGCAGCTCTACTTTCTGTTATCTTCAGTTATGTTTGTTTGTCTTTCTTTTAACAGTGAAATGATACACTCACTGCGGTGGGTTGGTACCCTGCCCAGGATTGGTTCCTGCCTTGTGCCCTGTGTTGGCTGGGATTGGCTCCAGCAGACCCCCGTGACCCTGTGTTCGGATTCAGCGGGTTGGAAAATGGATGGATGGATGATACACTCAATGACAAAAATAAACAATTTTATTGTATACAATTTGACTTAATAATTTCTGAAAACATTTCTTCACTCATTCCTCTCTCAGTCTCTCTCTTACATACACACACGCGCACACACACACAATGTGGTTACTTAAATATACAGTATACAGGATAGGATCTAAAATCCATGAAACAGAACTGTCTTACATAGCTTTTTCCGTGTGTTGCCACTCTGTAATTTGAGAAATTAGTCTGGCAATATGGTGCAGCCTTAGTTTGTGGAAGACAGACACAACTAAAGACATGAGCATAAAATGATGGTTGTCAATTTCAAACTGTGTTTTCTCGATGTGCTCCTTGACAAAAAACACATCATCTGAACCAATCTCAGCCCGAACAAACTCATTGACCAAAGATACACTGACAGCTTGTCCTAATGTCGAAAGTTGGATAACACGCTCAGCTACTTTGACCACCTTGACTGTACCCTCAGAAGGAATCATCAAACCTCCTTTGTTTTTTAATGTGAACAAGTGGTAGCTTTGATCATATGATGCCGGTACAAGATCTGTTACCACACTAGCACGGCACACATCACAGGACAGCTTTCTCAAAATCCCATCTAAGGACTACCTCCCACTGCTTCCTGAGGTGGATTTCTTTGGGAAACCTTCAAAGATTAAGAAATGTTAACAGCTAACAACAATCTACATAGTTAGTGACTAAATACGTTTAGCCAAAACGTTGCTTGGAGGCTCACTTGAGCACATAAATGCATAGCTTTGCTAGCTTAGCTTGGCGTAGCTAAAGTTAAGATTATAAAACGGGATTTTCTAATGGCCAAATATAACCAAAACACTTGTTCAGCTTTACCTATGAAATGTAATCCCCTGGGATCTGGTTTGGAGCGTACAGCGATTTGTACAAGCCCAAGCAGCACATGCATGAGGCATCTTTATCCATTACTTCATTCCACAGCAGTGCCACTCGCAATATGGCGGCGACGTTGACGTATGATGCTGCTGGTCATGTGGCGTCTAGTAATTCTATGTCTATGATCCCCTTGGCCTGGTCCAGACAATCAGGTCATCAATAATGAGGAATTTGTGAGCTGGATCACTCTCGGGGAATTGCATCACATGGCCATAGTGCTGTAACTGACGCTGCCTTACAATGCAAGTAATGTGGCTCATTCGGGGCTCCATGAGCAACCACTCATTCAACACAAAGTCAAACCAGCGGTACCCAAGGATTCTTTGAAGAGACACAGAACCGAAGGAGTCCAGTCTTCGTCTGGATAGCGTCCATGTCTCACAACCATATACCAAAACAGGAAGCACCAGGACTCTAAAGACTTGGAACTTCGTCCTTTTGCAAAGATGTTAGGAGCGCCACACACCCCTTTCCAGTGACCTCATGACTCCCCATGCTCTCCCAGTCCGTCTACTGACTTCATAGGAAGAGTCACCAGACACATGAATGTCACTGCCAAGGTAAGTAAACCTCTCAACAAGGTCAACACTCTCTCTTCAGACAGACACACTGCTGATGACCGTGCCCAAGAGATCATAAAGGACCTGGATGTTGGTTTTTATCAAGACACTCGCAAGCCCAGACACTCAGACTCCTCACTCAGTCCCTCAAGAGCCCCAATCAGAGCCTCCATTGACTCCACAAATATCACAGCATCATCAGCAAAGTCAAGATCGGTAAATCTTTCTTCAGTAACAGATGCCCCACAGCTGCTGGACCCCACAACTCTGCCCAACAACCAGTCCATGCAAGCATTGAACAGAGTAGGAGTAGAATGCACCGCTAATGACCCCCAGAATCAACTGGGAAAAGTACAGAGGTTCTGCCTCCACTCTGCATAGCACTCATAGTACCATTGGACAGGCTGGTCATGATATCCAGCAACTTCGAGTGAGATCACATGGGGTCTCAGGATGTCCCAGGGCAGCTCGATGAACTGAGTCGAACGATTTATGAAAATCACTAAAGTCTGCAAAGAAACTCTGCCGAATTCGCATTTGTGCTGCATGAGAATCCTTCATGCCAGGATGCGGTCAATAATAGACCTCTTGGGTATAAAATCAGACTGCTCTGGTCGCTGACATGCGAGCAAGTGATCACGGATCCTATTGAGGCAAACCTAGCAAGGACCTTACCCACCACAGAGAGCAGTGTTATCTCTCTGTAGTTGCCACAATCCAGGCAATCACACTTCCCTTTTCAGACAAGGACGACAAGTCCCGTTTTCCAGTCATTTGTGATGACGCCCATCTCTCAAATGGAAGCAAAGATTGCTTGCAATGCCAGGAGGTCAGCCTTGCCACCAGCCTGGAGAAGTTTACTCCACATACCACAGATCCCCACAGCCTGCTCGGCACTGACAAAACTTTTGATTAACACAAAATCTCACGTTGCAAGAGTTGGATGGAAAGTATGAAGCGAGTGCTTATATTGGGATATTTTCCCTGTTACAAATTCAGTGGTATCAACAATCCCTACTGGGCATCCTGTGGTTTGGGTGACTTAAATAGGAGTGCTATGCACTAGGCATTCCAGTGTTCTGGTGGTAGTGCGTAGCAGTGTGCTGTGTGTTGGATTCTGCTCAGATGCTCTAGTTCTCCCCTTATATCCCAAAAACATGGTTTACACTAAGTGGGATTCTGAATTGGCCTGAGGGAATGAATATGGTGTATTTATAAAGAATGTGGATTTAATAATAATAATAATACATTTTATTTATATAGCGCCTTTCCCATGCTCAAGGCACTTACAGAATATAATAAAGAACGGCAGCATATACAGTATATAGCATTGTACAAACCAGATAAATAAATAAAGAAGTTTAAGACAGTGAAAAACACAACATAATTGATGGTCTCGCACACACATACAGGTTACATGAGCATCTTGACAGAGAAGTAAACTGAGAGAAGGGTAATAAAGTCAAGTAGAGCTAAAAGCCTTCCTGAACAGATGAGTTTTGAGTTGTTTTTTAAAAGAATTCATGGAGTCAGCTGACCTGATTAATTTCGGTAGGTCATTCCAGAGTCTGGGCGCTATACAGCTGAAGGCCCTGTCACCCATGGAGTGTAGATTAGTGTGGGGTACAACAAGATTGCCAGAATCAGAGGACCTTAGTGGGCGGGCAGGCACATAGTGATGGAGTAGGTCACTGATGTAGTTTGGCGCGAGGTTATTTAAGGCTTTGTAGGTTATTAGTAGGATTTTATATTTGATTCTGTAAGACACAGGGAGCCAGTGAAGACGGAGCAGGATGGATGTGATGTGCTCGCTGCTGCTGGTTCGAGTACGGACTCTTACAGCTGAGTTTTGAATAAGCTGGAGCTGTGATAGAAGATTAGAAGGGGCACCTGCCAGTAGGGAATTACAATAATCGGTGCGGGATGTGATAAAAGCATGGACAAGTTTCTCAGCATTAGAGAAGGAGAGGAAGGAGCGAACACGGGATATGTCACGGAGGTGAAAGTAAGAAAGTTTCTTAATGTGATTTATGTGGGCAGAATAAGAGAGGGAGGAATCAAAAATGACACCAAGATTTTTTACAGTAGAGGCAGGTCTGATGAGATCACCGCCAAAATGGACTGGGAAGGAGCTCATTTTATTAAGTTGCATTTTAGTCCCAATTTGTAGGAGTTCAGTTTTATTGCAATTTAATTTTAAAGAGTTCTGCTCCATCCAGGTTTTAATTTCACTAAGGGAGGTTGTGAGCTGAGAAAGCTCTGATGAAGTTCCACTTTTAACATTGAAGTAGAGTTGAGTATCATCTGCATAAAAATGATAACCCAGTCCATAGCTACGAATAATATGGCCAAGAGGAAGCATGTAAATACAGAAAAGCAAAGGACCAAGGACAGAGCCCTGAGGAATTCCTTGTATGACTGGCGCTGTGCTGGACCTGCTGTTGCCAAGACTAACAAACTCTTGCCTATCAGTCAGATAGGACTTGAACCACTGGAGGGCAGTACCAGAAATACCCAGCATGTTCTCCATTCTGGACAGTAGAATGTCATGTCTGACCGTGTCAAATGCTGCACTGAGGTCTAACAGAATTAATATGTTTATATTAAATTAATATTAATTTGCCTTGTGATAAACCAGAGCCCTCCTCAGGGCTGTGCCCTTGTACCCAATGCTACCAATATAGTGCCTGATATAACCAAATTTTTGCAATAATTGGATATTGCCTTGCATGTTTTCCTAAAATGCTGTTAATATACTGCAGGTCACTAATGACCATTTTATATACGCAGCAGGTATTTATCATCTCTGTTTTATACTGTACAAGTATACACACACGGGTAACTTTGATAATACAGTCATATGAAAAAGTTTAGGAACCCCTCTTAATTCTTTAGATTTTTGTTTCTCATTGGCTGAGCTTTCAAAGTAGCAACTTCCTTTTAATATATGACATGCCTTATGGAAACAGTAGTATTTCAGCAGTGACATTAAGTTTATTGGATTAACAGAAAATATGCAATATGTATCATAACAAAATTAGACAGGTGCATAAATTTGGGCACCCCAACAGAGATATGACATCAATACTTAGTTGAGCCTCCTTTTGTAAATCTAACAGCCTCTAGACGCTGTCCTCCTATAGCCTTTGATGAGTGTCTGGATTCTGGATGGAGGTATTGTTGACCATTCTTCCATGCAAAATCTCTCCAGTTCAGTTAAATTTGATGGCTGCCGAGCATGGACAGCCTGCTTCAAATCATCCCATTGATTTTCAATGATTTAAGTCAGGGGACTGTGACGGCCATTCCAGAACATTGTACTTCTCCCTCTGCATGAATGCCTTTGTAGATCTTGAACTGTGTTTTGGGTCATTGTCTTGTTGGAATATCCAACCCCTGCATAACTTCAACTTTGTGACTGATGCTTGAACATTATCCTGAAGAATTTGTTGATATTGGGTTGAATTCATCTGACCTTTGACTTTAACAAGGGCCCTAGTCCCTGAAATAGCCAAACAGCCCCACAGCATGATGGAACCTCCACCAAATTTGACAGTAGGTAGCAGGTGTTTTTCTTGGAATGCGGTGTTCTTCTTCCGCCATGCAAAGCGCTTTTTGTTATGACCAAATAACTCAATTTGTGTCTCATCAGTCCAAAGCAGTTTGTTCCAAAATGAATCTGGCTTGTCTAAATGAGCATTTGCATACAACAAGTGACTCTGTTTGTGGCGTGAGTGCAGAAAGGGCTTCTTTCTCATCACCCTGCCATACAGATGTTCTTTGTGTAAATTGCGCTGAATTGTAGAACTATGTACAGACAAACCATCTGCAGCAAGATGTTCTTGCAGGTCTTTGAAGGTGATCTGTTGGTTGTCTGTAACCATTCTCACAATCCTGCACTGTGCAGAGGAGAGCAACCAAGTGCATCATGGGACTTAAGGACATGCCCTACTGTGAAAGACTCAGAGGATTAAACCTGTTTAGTCCGAGCAGAGGAGACTGCATGAGGATGTAATGAAGGTCTTCAAAATCCTCAAAGGCATCGATTAAAGTACATTTAGTAGTCCACAAGTACTTGTGGACACCAGCAGAAATTAAGGGGAAGTGAATTTAAAATTGAAACCAGGAAACTCTTCTTTACTCAATGAGTTTTGGAAATCTGTAACAAATTACTGAGACATGGAGTTGAAGCAGAAACCTCTAAAACCTATAATAAGGATCTGGATGAGATAACAGGACAGCTTCGCTATTATCTAAACAAACGGACTTGATGGACTGAATGGTCTCCTCTCATTTGTCAAATTTCTTATGTTCTTATGCATTGGTCAAGTTTGAGACCCCCTCTGAAATAGAAATCGTGCAATGTGACATTGACTTTAGAGACATTGGACTGTGAATCACTATGTGTCAAGTTTAGTCAGTCAGTCATTATCCAACCCGCTATATCCTAACACAGGGTCACAGGGGTCTGCTGGAGCCAAACCCAGCCAACACAGGGGGCAAGGCAGGAACAAATCCCTGGGCAGGGCGCCAGCCCACCGTAGGACACACACACTCACCCACACACCAAGCACACACTAGGGACAATTTAGGATCACCAATGCACCTAACCTGCATGTCTTTGAACTGTGGGAGGAAACCGGAGCACCGGAGGAAACACGGGGAGAACATGCAAACTCTACACAGGAAGCGAACCCAGGTCTCCTTGCTGCGAGGCAGCAGGGCTACCACTGTGCCACCATGCCGCCCTATGCCAAGTTTAGTTCTCTCTCTTAAACTCTAATTGTAAAAGCTTTGTGTAAATACCTATTTTCCAAAACTTGTAAAATACCTATCAAAAAACAAAACATTTTCAAACTCCTTTAATCCAATTCAAGGTCATCCCTGGATGAAGTCTATCCAGAGCCGCTGCTAGGTTATTTTGCACCCTAGGCCAAGCTTATTAGTGCACCCACTGACTGTTCGGCAGCTAACCCTTGCACCTGGGTCCCCCCCCCCCTTATGATCTGCGCCTTAGCTGAATGCTTCATTCACCTTAATGGTGGCTCTGGCCTTGGGTCTATCGCAAAAGCCAGTCCTGCATTCGCTCTCCCAGGGCTAATTTAGTGTTGCCGATTAACCTAACAAGCATGTTTTTGGAAATGTGTGTTGAAAATTTATGAATACTTGGGGGAAACATTTAAACTTTACAGACACAAGGACAAGGTGTGAGATTTGAGCCCAGGTCACTGGATGCTTAAAACTGTAGTGCTAACCACAATGCTGCCCATAGGTCCAAATATAGAATGATGATAATTCGCAGCTTCTTCATTAGATTTGATTTCTGTTATATTTGAATTAATTTCCAAACCGTGGTAACTCGACTGTGAGAAAGCTCAGTACATCGTGCAGGTTTTATGCACAGTCTTGTGTTTATCATGAAATCCCTTTGGATTTTTTCAGTGCATGTAATGGATTGTTGAATTTGCATTTTAATTTCAGATTTACAGCCTTCTGGGAACTCCACCCACTGACATTAATGGATCAGTGAAACAAGGGGCAAGATCAATGATTAAAAGTAAGGTAAATGTCCATTTTCACTTAAAGTCCTTCATTTCTAATGCATTATTATACATTAGCTGACCAAAGTCTAACGTCGTAGTGCTTTTGGTATTTAATTTATATTAGCAGCTAGAGACCCACTAATTTCATGAGTTCCATTACAGCCATTGAGTGGATCTTAGAGCCTGCTGTTTGTGAAATGTTCGGCTCTTTAAATGCTTCCTTTTTTTATTGCCTATTTTACAAACAGGACATTAGAAAAGCTGAGTACTCTTAATTGTTTGTCTTACAAGGATGAGCTCAAGATCATTGACTACTGCGTTGATTGATTAATACCGCATTTGCCATTCCACTTTCAATAATGCATGAAGGGGAACATTAGGATCAGATGACATACTGAAAAAAAAATTGTGATTATGTGAGTCAAGTAATACCTGGGTATGGTCTCTCATGTTAAATGAAATTCCTGGGAGAAGAAAGAGAGAAAGAAAAAAAAAAAGATTAATTCAGCGTTCACTGAGCCAACATTAAATGCAAGACATTTTAATCATTACCATGAAGTAATGGCGGGCTGTTATTTCACACCTTACTGCAGTCATAAAATTATTTTTCAATTAAGATAAAACACAAAGTTCATAACAGACTGAAGTACAAGACAACCTACAGCAAGTTGGCAAGTGGTTGCCAAGGGCAAGAGCACCATCAGGATGGCAATGGGCCGTGTTAAGCAGCAGAATGGATGTGAGAACTCAGACTGCTCAGGGGCAGTGTGACACTCTGATCTACGGTACATTCTCTAAAGATCCTACTCCCACCTGGAAAAAAACGCTGGCACAAAGGGCAAGACCACATATTTTAATGATTACATTTACTTAAACACTTCCGAGCCTCTTTAAATATACAGTGCATCCGGAAAGTATTCACAGCACATCACTTTTTCCACATTTTGTTATGTTACAGCCTTATTACAAAATGGATTACATTCATTTTTTTCCTCAGAATTCTACACACAACACCCCATAATGACAACGTGAAGAATGTTTACTTGAGATTTTTGCAAATTTATTAAAAATAAAAAAACTGAGAAAGCACATGTACATAAGTATTCACAGCCTTTGCTCAATATTTTGGAAAAAGTGATGCGCTGTGAATACTTTCTGGATGCACTGTAAGCTCAAGGTGGTGCAGGCAGATGCCCTCAGACTGACTGGGACTGCTGTAATAAAGAAAAGTGAATTTTAACTTAACCATGTGAACCAAGAAATTAAAAAAATGCTAAGAAACTATAAATAAAATAAACTATAAACCTTCAGACAGGATGAAGCTTGTTAATGTGTCTTTACTTTCTCTTCATGAAGAGGGAGCACCCTGTAACATCACTCTGCTAAGGGATGTTACCCCGAACAGAGGTGTCTCGAAATGGTCACAGAGCAAAGACAGACTCGTGTTTAGAGACAATTGTTTTTGCATTAATTAATGCTGACATATCACCTAACATTTATTCTGATTGGTTCAAATGTTTACACCAACCCGGCCACAGGGATGCACAAACCAGTGTGTTTCTTTGTGCCGGTCCCTAGCCTAGGATAAATGGGGAGGGTTACGTCAGGAAGGGCATCCGTTGCAAAATTTTGCCAAATCAATATGCGGACAACGATACAAATTTCCATACCGGATCAGTCAAGGGTTAACAACGACTTCCACCAGTACTGTTAGCCAACAGGATGCTGGCGGAAATTGGGCTATTGTTGGCTGAAGAAGGAGAAGAAGACGGGGGAGACATGTCCGGAGGCAGGAGGACAGGAGGGAGGTAAAGAGGGGAGTTTTTAACCAGATTGTTTAATGGAATCTTGGAAAGTGAGAGGATGCCTGAGGAGTGGAGAAGAAGTATACTGGTGCTGATATTTAAGAATAAGGGGGATGTGCAGGACTGTAATAACTACAGGGGGATAAAATTAATGAGCCACAGCATGAAGTTATGGGAAAGAGTAGTGGAAGCTAGTTTAAGAAGTGTGGTGATGATTAGTGAGCAGCAGTATGATTGCATGCCAAGAAAGAGCACCATAGATGCGATGTTTGCTCTGAGGATGTTGATGGAGAAGTTTAGAGAAGACCAGAAGGAGTTGCATTGCGTCTTTGTGGACCTGGAGAAAGCATATGACAGAGGGCCTCAAGAGGAGCTGTGGCATTATATGAGGAAGTCAGAAGTGGCAGAGAAGTACATAAGAGTTGTACAGGATATGTACGAGGGAAGTGTGACTGTGGTGAGGTCTGTGGTAGGAGTGATGGATGCATTCAAGGTGGAGGTGGGATTACATCAGAGATCGGCTCTGAGCCCTTTCTTATTTTCAGTGGTGAAGGACAGGTTGACAGACGAGATTAGACAGGAGTCCCCGTGGACTATGATGTTTGATGATGACATTGTGATCTGTATCGATAGTAGGGAGCAGGTTGAGGAGACCCTAGAGAGGTGGAGATATGCTCTAGAGAGGAGAGGAATGAAGGTCAGTAGAAACAAGACAGAATACATGTGTGTAAATGAGAGGGAGGTCAGTGGAATGGTGAGGATGCAGGGAGTAGAGCTGGCGAAGGTGGAGGAGTTTATAAATACTTCATCAACAGTTCAGAGTAATGGAGATTGTGGAAGAGAGGTGAAAAAGAGTGCAGGCAGGTGGAATGGATGGAGAAGAGTGTCAGGAGTGATTTGTGACAGACAGTTATCAGCAAGAGTGAAAGGGAATGTCTACAGGACGGTAGTGAGACTATCTATGTTATATGGGTTGGAGACGGTGGCACTGACCAGAAAGCAGGAGACAGAGCTGGAGGTGGCAGAGTTAAAAGTGCTAAGATTTGCATTTGGTGTGACGAGGATGGATAGGATTAGAAATGAGGACATTAGAGGGTCAGCTCAAGTTGGACGGTTGGGAGACAAAGTCAGAGAGGTGAGATTGTGTTGGTTTGGACATGTGCAGTGGAGAGATGCTGGGTATATTGGGAGAAGGATAAAAGGATAGAACTGCCAGGGAAGAGGAAAAGAGGAAGGCCTAAGAGAAGGTTTATGGATGTGGTGAGAGAGGACATTCAGGAGATGGGTGTAATAGAGCAAGATGCAGAAGGCAGGACGATATGGAAGAAGATGATCCGCTGTGGCACCCCATAACAGGAGCAGCTGAAAGAAGAAGGTTCAAATGCTTACACCCCACCTGACATTTATTCTGATTGGTTCATTAGTTTACATACCCAAATAACATATCCAAATAAAAGTCTCATTCTACTACATTCTTGTCCTCCTTAATATCTCTTAAGTTCATCTCTTACCCTTGTTTGGAATTTCGGTGTACATGACAACTGTCAAGTCTTACTGGGTACATGACATCAGCCAGTTTCTTAAACCACCCCCTAGAACACTCTGCTTCTTTACTTAACCCTTTCGGCAGTCTCTTCAGGCTGTTTCTAATTATCTATATTACCCCTAAACACAAGGGGGAGTCAAGCTAGTTAGAAAATGTGATTTATAAGAAAATGAAACGAACCTTCACAAAATCGATCAGGTCATTTCTCAATACCGTATCCACCCTTCCACCTGCCTGGAAGTGCCAGCAGAATCAAAGGCTTTGTCTCGTGCTCGCAACCACGCATGCACCGCTTTCTTCACGCCATATTCTGTCTTGAATCAATGACCACCCAGATGTTTTTTAGTGGCCAAAGAGGTGGAAATCACACGGTGCCAAATCTGGTGAATAAGGAGGATGTGGCAATACCTCAAACTTCAGTTTCTCCGGACAAGCCTTGGTGTTCTTAGCAGTGTGTCATTGTCTTGGAGCAAAAGGACTCCTTGAGACGGCAGTCCCTGCCGCTTGGATCAAATAGCAGGCTTCACATTGGTCTCCAGCGAGCCACAGTAACTGGCACTAGTGACTGGAGTACCCCTCGGGGTGAAGTGTTCAACAATAACTTGCGTACATGACAAGACAAAGACAAAACCTTTTATTCTGCTGGCACTGCCAGGCAGGTGGCGCAAGTTCATTGAGAAGGGTGGAGACGACATTGAGAAATGACCTGATCAGTTTTGGGAAGGTTTGTTCCATTTTCTAATAAATCCCATTTTCTAACTTTAGCTTGACTCCCCTTTGTAAATGTATTACCCCTTAATTCTCTCACACCCACCCAGGGACAGTCATAATAAAGTATGAAGGAAGAGCGATTTAACTCTCTTAAGCTTTAGCAATGCCAGTAATTGATTACATAATTTGGTAAAGCTCTGAGTTTAATTTCCTTGCCTTTCTTTCCTGTAGGATGCTGTCTCAGGGTGGTCAGCTTTTATCAAGGTAACTCAAGCACACTCGTCTTAAGAAACAAAATAATACAATTTATTGATAAACAAAAGGATTATAGAAATATGATAACTGCATATATATTGGCATAGCGTATAAGACAGGATGCAGACAAACACGTGTAACCCCCTTGCACTGCCTTTCCTTCTCAAGTAGTGTGCAAAGCCCCGAGTTCTTTAGTTTGGTGTCGCCACCCAACAGTTAAATTTATTTTGAACCATTTAGCTCATTTGGCTTGTAACAAATCACACCTTTCACTCAGTTTAAAGAACAGGAAACTTTCTCTTTACTTGAAACCAGAAACAGACAACCAAACATTTGCATATTGTAACTATGTACAGCACGAATAAAAACACAAGAATGATAAGCTATTTACAAAACTATACGCCGTCCTTTCAACACTACTGGTGAGCTCACCGTTAGTACCTGTACCCTTTTAGAGCAATTAGTCACTTCATTGGGGTCCCAAAACGTAGCTCGGGTGCATAGTGGCCAACAAATAAAACAGCACTGGCACCTTCACTTGAACTTTACCTCAAGCCACATAAATCAAACAAATAATAAAAAAACACACACAAAGACTTTGGGTGGATGAACTCTTCCTCCTTGTGTCCCTCTTTTGGCCTTTCATCTCACCCCTGTCTGGTATCGGGAAAAACTCACCAGCGGGTTGCACTCGTATCCTACCAATTTTCTCCTCGTTTCCTGAACGCTCCGTTCACCCCTGCTGGACACCTTCTATCTGATAGTGTCTCTTTGGGAATGGCGTTCACTTTCGTCCCACTAAATCGTTTAACAACTTCGGTTTTCTTCCCCTCTCTCTCTCTGCGCAACCAGCGTTTTGCGTAGGTTTCTTTTTTTTTTTCATTTATCTTTTCTACGTTTGAATATATTATAGATTTATCGTCCTCGTCAGTGTTACGCTGCGACTTCTCTTCTACTAGTTTAGCATGTTGTTAAAGCTGTCTTCTTATAGCTGTGTCTCACTTCAGCGCTCCGCTAAAGTTATCCTTTCTCTCGTAATGGCGTTCAACTCTTCTCCATGTGTGTCCCCTCTCCCCTCTTTTTATTCTATGTTCCTCCAGTCCTCCCTTTTTCCTCTAATCCCATCCCTGTATCTACCTAACACAGCCTGAGGATGGACCAATGAGGGAGCACTAACAGGTGTTAAGCTAGGCTTTATACCCTGCTCCGTTTTGAGTTACAATTCACAACCACACTTATTTTAATTATGACATTAACTTTATTAACAAAATACGTTCTGCAAAATGTACCCTGGTTACACACGTAACATAGAGAGGCTGGCTTAAGGGCTCTAGTAATTGCAATACCCCACCGCTCCAATGGTTGTCTCTTCTCTTCCTCCCCCTGCAGACCAGATGATTGATGGCTTTACCACCACTGACGTCGCTCCCAGTGTCCATCCACCTGGACCCACCTCTTCCTGCTGGAAGTGCTCAAAGCCAGAAGACCCGCCATCTTAGTTCAGTTTACTTTTGAGTACTTTCTTGCATTTTTTTTATTGCTTTCAGTTATGAAGGATCTCCAAGGTGGCGTTCCAATTCTTTATCGTTGTTTGTTTGGTCTCGTACACTTGCTATTTAGAGCTCTCATTTGTCTTCGCACAGATAAATTTTATGATACCAAGTCTTTAAAGGTGATGTCCGATGTTGAGTGGAGTTGTTGCTTTGTTGCTCCTCTGCGTTCAATTCCACTCTTTCCCTTGCATGATCCTTTGTTCGTGGTCTGCTGTGCTTTCTTCAGTTAAGCTCTTCCAGCAGGGCTGTGAAGAAAAACTCCAAGGTCCATGATGCCCTGCTGGAACTCGGGGCACCTCCATGTTGCCAGGAGGGCTCCATCTGGCGGTGTGGCGGTATTGGCCAAGATGAATGGCCGGCCATATCCCACAGGTGGTAGAAGATTTTGTAATGTGAGGGAGCAAGCTGAGATTAGGCCCACACTATGTTTAGCTCAAAGCAATGAACTACTAACTACTTTTTCTGCTGTTCTTTTTCTGGTTTTCCTTTGTGGTGATCTGCGCCACCACCATCTGATCTAAGCACCATGCAGTCCCTAAATCGATGAATTGAAGGCCAGAAGTCCACATGACCATCATCGTCTAATTCATCCACGTGAAGCCTGTAAACCATAAGGACTGATTGAGATCATTGATGTTAGGTAGAATGTCCAGTGGGGACTGGGTGGTCTCGTGGCCTCAGAACCCCTGCAGATTTTTTTTCCCAGGCCCTCTGGAGTGTTTTTTTTTTTTTTGTTTGTTTTTTCTGCCCTCCTGGCCATTGAACTTTACTTTATTCTTTGTTGCTTAGCATTGCCTAATTTTATTTTTATATTTTTCTTTTTTCTTTCTTCATCTTGTAAATCACTTTGAGCTACATCATTTGTATGAAAACGTGCTATAGAAATAAATGTTGCTGTTGTTGTTTGATTTATGCATCTGATTTAAGGTGCTTTAACTTAAAATAATTATGTTTGATGTTGAGTTTTACTTAACTTTTTCTAGTTACATTGACTTAAATTTGTTAAATGTTACACTATCACAAAACAATCAGGTTATTTCCTTTCAAAACAAGTATAATCCCTCTCAGGATTGTGAGTGAGTTGTCATTACTCACTTATTTTATATTAACCTTACTCAAAATGAATACTTTTCTAATTCTCAAAACACAGTATTCCCATTTTCCCTATATATAGTTAAATTCATTTAATTTAACTTAAAGTAATCAAGTTTTTGTCCACGACTATTCCATATTTCTATAAAGTATGATATTTTGCATGAATTACTGCCCTTTTGTTGAAAACACTTTTCAAGAGACTCCCACACCTTTGTATAATTCTAAAGAATGTTAGACTTTTAATAAATTAATTTTTTTTCCAAATACCATTGGTTTTGTGGTGTTTTGTGGAATCCGATTTACTGTATAAGACTTTTTTTAATATATGTTATCCACCCTACCTAACAAAAGCCTACTTCTATAACAAAGTAATTAATGTTAAAGTTTCATAAAAAATACAATCAACCAAAATCTAACTTGTTACCTTATGCAGTAATAAGTGAACTATTAGATGTTTAAGTAACCTTTGGTGTTGAATACTTGCTGAATTCTGTATTAACTAAAAGAAGTGGGAGTTCAGGGTGATGTGTGCAGATGGGCACAGGATTGACTCAGACACAGGAAGAAGAGGGTGATGGCACGAGGAACCTCATCAGAATTGGCCGAAGTTAAGAGTGGTGTCCAGCAGGGGTCAGTGCTAGGGCTGCGGCTATTTTTAATAAATATACCGTATATACTATATCCGTATATACAAATTCAAATCTTATTATGTGATATCTTCTACTGTTAAATTTTCCTCCATACTTGTAATTTTTTTTATTTTTATACTGAATTGAGGATTTGTTTGGTGTATTGTATTGTGTTGACCCCCTTCTTTTTGGCACTCACTGCACACCCAACCAACCTGGAAAGGGGTCTCTCTTTGAACTGCCTTTCCCAAGGTGTCTTCCATTTTCTCCCTACAAGGTTTTTTTGGGAGATTTTCCTTGTCCTCTTAGAGAGTGAAGACTGGGGGGACTGTCAAGAGGCAGATATCTGGTCTTAAAATTAATCTGAATAAAAGTATACTCTATCCAGTGAATTCACAAGCATATAATATTAGATTGGACACCCTACCTTTTACCATAGCAGATCAGTTTAAATACCTAGGGGTAAATATCACAAGTAAACATAAAGCTCTTTATCAACAAAATGTTGCCGTCTGTATGGAAAAAATTAAGCAAGTCTTGATAGATGGTCAACCCTTCATCTCACTCTAGCCGGAAGAATTAACGTTGTTAAGATGAATATTCTTCCTAAACTTCTTTTTTTATTTCAAAACATTCCAATATATATCAATAAATCATTTTTTAAGCAATTAGATTCAACAATAACCTCATTCATTTGGAACTCAAAACACCCACGTATCCGAAGAGCAACCCTACAAAGACCACAGGCAGAAGGTGGCATTGCTCTACCTAATTTTCAGTTTTATTACTGGGCAGCAAACATACAAGCCATAAAAACCTGGACACAAATAAATGAACTTACACAGGCTTGGTCCGCAATAGAAATAAAATCCTGTAGTACTTCTTTATACTCCCTGCTCTGCTCTCAAATAAATGCAAGTTATCGCAAATATACTAATAACCCAATTGTGCTTTACTCACTTAGAATATGGAACCAAATTAGAAAGCATTTTAAGATGGAAAATCTTTTATCAGTGGCACCTCTGCAAGAAAACCACCTCTTTCAACCCTTGCAAACATATCCAGTATTTAATACCTGGAAAGGTTTTGGGATTAAAATGCTCAGAGATCTTTATATAGACAACATATTTGCATCTTTTGAACAATTACGTTCAAAATTCAACCTCCCAGCTACACATTTCTTTCACTATCTTCAAATTAGAAATTTTGTTAAACAGAAATTGCCCGATTTTCCTCACCTCGCACCCTCCACAATGCTGGAAAAAATACTGCTCATTGCCGAGGAATTAAACACCATTTCCGCAATATATAAAATCCTATTAGAGTCCCTACCTTTCAAAGATCCAAGAGGACATTGGGAAGAAGATCTCTTAATCAATATATCAGAAAAGGAGTGGAAGGTAGCAAAGCAGAGAATTCACTCGAGCTCCATATGTGCAAAGCATAGAATTATTCAACTAAAAATTATATATCAAGCCCATTTGTCTCGCTTAAAACTGTCCAAAATGTTTCCAGGGCAAGATCCAACCTGCGAACGCTGCAACCAAGCTCCTGCCTCACTGGGTCACATGTTCTGGGTCTGCACCAAATTAACATCATTTTGGACAAAAATTTTTAAGTGCCTTTCAGACAGCTTTAGTATCACAATCCCTCCTAACCCATTAACAGCTGTGTTCAGTGTTCTTCCAGACGGACTTGAAGTGGAGAAGGACAAGCAAACGGTGATTGCATTCACTACACTTTTGGCACGCAGACTTATTCTGTTAAATTGGAAGAATCCTAATTCTCCTCTGATAAGTCAGTGGGAAACCGATGTTTTATATTATTTGAAGTTAGAAAAAATCAAATTCTCAGTTAGAGGATCTGTACAGAACTTTTTCAAAACCTGGCAGGATCTAATCAATATTATTTTAGAATAAGAGAAATAACTATTACCACATTTAACTCCCTTCTCCATCTCTTATTTACATATATATTTATTTCTCCCTTTCCTTTGCTTATTGTTGTCTTATTAAAAAACCCTAAGCAATTCTCCTTTAGCTAAGCTCTCCTTCTCAGGGGTTGGGTTTGATTTGTCTTTAATTTGTTTGGTTATAAATTGATCTATTTGTATGGAATGATTACAATAAAATTAATAAAATTAAAAAAAAAAAAGAGGCAGAGCCTGTTAAAGCCCATTGTGGAACTTCTTGTGTGATTTTTTAGGCTATACAAAAATAAATTGTATTTTGTATTGTATACTCACGTATAAGTCGGGTTTTGAAATCCAAAAAATCGTTCATAGAATCAGACCCCAACTTGTGCTCCTGTTTAAAAATGCAAAACATTTTTTTTTACATCTTCTTGCCTCCTGCCATCTCGCAAAAGTTTCTAAGACACATTGAATTTTGTTTCAGCAGCACAGTTACCAATTTCTTTCACCACATCAATGACTTTCTTTTTAAAACCAGCTTCATATTTTCTTCTGATCGAATGCTCCATCGTAGACAAGGGATGCTCTTACGATAAAGGTGTATGAGGGTGTGAGATACAAAAAACACAAAACAGTGCAAACATCGCTTCAGAATAGTTCGGGTATTACCGTGTGGTCACATAGGAACAATACATAGATAAAAAGGTTGTGTTCTCCGTGGTTACTCTCTCACGTGGCCATTAGCATATCGTAATCTCTTGGACCAGTAATGTGAGTTTTCTGCATTCGACTTATACGACCAACATTATAAAATACCAGAAATTATATGGTAAAGTCAAGTCCAACTTATCCACGGGAGAACTTAGCTGCAAGTATATATGGTAAATGATTTGGATAGAAATATAAGTAACAGGCTGATTAAGTTTGCAGATGATACCAAGATAGGTGGATTAGCAGATAACCTGGAATCCGTTGAATTATCACAGAGAGACTTGGACAGATTTGTGGCAGATGAAATTTAATGTCAGTAATGTAAAGTATTACACATAACAAGTAAAAATGTGAGGTTTGAATACACAATGGGAGGTATGAAAATAAAAAGTACATGTTATTAGAAGGATTTAAGGGTTGTAGTGGGTTTGACACTATGAACTGCCAGACAGTGTTCAGAGGCCATTAAGAAGGCTCACAGAATGTCAGGTTATATAGCGCCTTGATGTGTGGAGTAAAAGTCACAGGAGGTTCTGCTCGAGCTTTATAACACACTGGTGAGGCCTCATCTGGAGTTCTGGGTGCAGTTTTTGTCTCCAAAAAGGACATAGCAGCACTAGAAAAGGTCCAGAGAAGAGCAACTTGGCTGATTCCAGGACTACAGGAATTGAATTATGAAGAAAGATTAAAAGAGCTGAGTCTATACAGTTTAAGCAAAAGAAGGCTAACAGGAGACATGACTGACGTGTTTAAAATTATGAAGGGAATTAGTCCAGTGGAGTGAGACTGTGACTTTAAAATGAGTTCAATAAGAACACGAGGACACAGTTGGAAACTTGTTAAGGGTAAATTTCACACAAACATTAGGAAGTTTTTCTTTACACAAAGAACAGTAGACACTTGGAATAAGGTACCAAGTAGTGTGGTAGACAAGAGGACTTTAGGGACTTTCAAAAATCAACTTGTTGTTAATTTAGAAGAAATAAGTGGATAGGACTGGAGAGCTTTGTTGGACTGAATGGCCTGTTCTCATCTGGAATGTTCTAATGTTCCACGCATTACTAGATTGAACCGAGGTCCACTATTTTCATTCATATTAAGCAAAATAAGGTTAAGTTGGATTGACTTTCCTAGTGTGTGCTTGGTGTGTGTGGGTGTGTTTGTGTGTGTCCTGCGGTGGGTTGGCACCCTGTCCGGGATTGGTTCCTGCCTTGTGCCCTGTGTTGGCTGGGATTGGCTCCAGCAGACCCCCGTGACCCTGTGTTCGGATTCAGCGGGTTGGTGAATGGATGGATTGACTTTAGAGAAATGTGTGTTCTCAATTGAAAAATCATTTATTAAACATGTATAGTTTAAGTTTAATGAAAAGGATTAATTTGCTTTAGTTCTACACAAAGACATTCATTTAAATTACTTTAACTATGTTAGGTTTTCTGATAACAAATTGAATGTATCAACGTCAAAGGAATATTTCATTTTAAAACTATTCAAAGTAATTGTGTGGAACCTCTGTCCGTATTTATGTAACAAATCATTAATTTGAATGTATTGTTAGTTATGAGCCAGTGATTCAAGAGCAATTGAATACATTTCACTTCACAAAAGGAATTGCAAAACTCTGCCATTTCATGACCAGTGAAACTCTTGCCATTGGCCTGTGCGGAATGGTCCTTTGTGGCAGTGCTGCTGACTCTGGGACTACCATTACCATCAGGCTGAACAATTCTGCTGTGGCTGGTGGGAAGAACAAAGTTTACATAGGAAGACTGCAGCTGCACTTTGGATGGGAAAAGAATGTGAAACAAGCTTTAGCATCGGTTTCACAGATCTGAATGTGAAGGGAAACTCAACTGTATTATATTCTTCTGATGAGCCTGCGAGGGTGGGCTCAATTCCAGACTAGGACAGTAGTGGTGTGGTGTGTGTTGGTCAAGTGTACCAATAAGAATTTCATTTGTACTGTTAATACATGACAATAAGACTGAAATGAACTGATGACACTACATTTATTGTCAAATCAGAGCCATTTCAGCCATTCTGGAAAAGACCAATGCTGTTGTGCAGCTGCATATCAGTTCTCAGTCATCACTCAGTCATTATCCAACCCGCTATATCCTAACACAGGGTCATGGGGGTCTGCTGGAGCCAATCCTAGCCAACACACGGTGCAAGGCAGGAACAAACCCTGGACAGGGCGCCAGCTCACCGCAGGGCACACATATACACTCACCAAGGACAATTTAGGATCGCCAATGTACCTAACCTGCATGTCTTTGGAATGTGGGAGAAAACCGGAGCACCAGGAGGAAACCCACACAGACACGGGGAGAACATGCGAACTCCACGCAGGGATGACCCGGGAAGCGAACCCAGGTCTCCGTACTGCGAGACAGCAGTGCTACCACTGCACCACCCGCATATCAGTTCTAACCTTCTAATACCAATCAACAATCAGCATCTTCTGGAATGAGAAAACGAGAGATGAAAAGTAAAGGAACTGCTTAGTGTGGCGTTGTGCTGGACAAGTGAGTGAGACACCAGCTCCGAATAACAGGCCCAGCAGGGCGGAAGGTGTCTTTGCTTCCTCCATGTTTGTTTTGTACCTTGACGTCTCAGTTTCCAGTATCCTCCTTGCACTTACTGTTATTTAACAAAGGTGACACATTTTACATCTTTTGTCTTTTTGTCTGTTGCTTTGTTTGTGGAGGGCTGCCATGAGGATCCTCTTCTTTCACATTACATGCCAGTTGACAAAATGCACAATTCCAAGGTCCTTGATTTGAACCCAGGGCAGCTACTGAAGCACAGAGTTGTTTGAGTATTAGAAGATGAACTCAAAATTTAAATCGGACTTAGAAATTAAAATAATGGTGTGTCCCCTTTGGGAGTTTTTGTTCCCTTTATTAGTTATTTTTCCTAACTTTGTTAAGTATGGGATTGCGTAACTTAAACTCACCTAACCTGCTCCACTAGAAAACCTAAAACATCAGCTTCCTTATTACCAGCGGCAGCAGCTCACCTCCCCCTTCTTCTGAGCGGGCAACAGAACCCACCCAAGGCTGCTGATCCGTCCAGTGTGCCCCTCTGTATGGCACACACGCAAAATGGAGAACTGAGCCATTGCCTGTGTCTGTGCGCTGTTTAAACTTTATTAATGGAATACCCCACAAGGTCTGCTCTTTTACTTAACAAACGCTTACATATGGCTTATGTAAGACCCAACTTATAAAAGTAGTAACCCAATAGCATGTTTTTTTACTTATTTAATTTTAAACATTGCCAAAAATGATTAAATCAAGATGCCAACAATATAAAAAAATAACACTTATATATTAAATTGTGGTTTAAATCTGACCAAAATTATAGTAATACAATACCTCAATAATATATATATATATAATATATATATATATATAATATAATATATATATATATATATATAATATTATATATATATATATATATATATATATATATATATATATATATATATATATATATATATATATATATATATATATATATATATATATATATATATATATATATAACTTTATAATCATTCAAAAATGGCTTACATTTATTTAAAATTATCTCTCAAAAATATTATTTATTTCCTAAATATTGCCCAAAGTATGAATTCAAGAACCAAGTAGCACAGTTTATTATATTAAAATATTGCTTACTTTTACCATAAATTATTTGTTAATAGTTTCCAATAATAGAATTTTCTATACTTCATGTTAAATTTGCCCAAAATATCCCACAAATAGCACAATTTCTTTTACTTTATTAATATTAAAATGTTCCTTTGACCAGAATTAGTAGCACAATATCTCAATATTGCTTCTTTAATTTATTTACTTCACACTTTAATTTATAAAATGCCTCTAAAATATAATTTATTTTACTTCATTAATATTCAAACATAGCTTAAAATTGTTCACAATCATATATTTAAACACCCAAGTACCATAATTTCTTTAACTTAATTATATTAAAATATTGCTTAAATGTAACCCAAATTATTATTACAGTTTCCAATAATATACTTTTCTTTACTTCATGTTAAATTTACCAAAAATTAATCCTCAAATAACTTCTTTAACTTTAATAATATTAAAATATTACATAGATTTGACCAAAATTAGTATTAGTAACTCTATCTCTTGACAATACTTTCTTTTACTTTATAACTATTCAGAAATTGTCTAAATATGCTCCTAATTATAAACCCAATAACACAATTTATTTAACTTTATATTTTAATCCATCAAAAATTATTAATGCCGCAAAAATATAATTTATTTTACTTCATTAATATTCCGTTTCTACTGAAATATGCCCCAATTGTAAATACAATACTAAATTATCACAGTTTCTTTTGCTTCATTACATTAATAGTGTCCAGTTATATAATCTTGTCTACTTTATAAATATTAGTGCATTGTTTAAATTTGCTCAATATTAATACCTTGATAACATCATTTCTTTTACTTAATTACATAACTATTAAATTGCTACCTGATTCATTGAAAATCATTAATACAAATATCCCCTATAATTTCATATACTTCATAAATATTAGAATGTTACTTACATTTGTCCCATGTTTATAATAGACTCCATTTATTACTAAATTACCTCCTACATATTTCTGCATTGTTTAAATTTTCCCCAAGTTAACCTGCCAATAGCTTCATTTACTTTTATAATTGTAAAGTGCTGCTTAGATTTAAATGAGATCATTAAAGCAGCTCTCCAAAAATAAACATTTGATGACTTTGCAAATGTTATTGCATTCTGCACAGATAGCTTCATTTCTTTTACTTTATTAATATTAAAATATTGCTTACATTTACGTAAAATATTAATAATATAATTGGTTTACTTCATAAATATTACAGTATCCCTTAAATATGCCCACAATTATTAATATTCCAACCACATAATTTCTTCTACTTAATTTATTTAATATTAAAATACTAACAGCTTTGTCTAAAATCATTAACACAATACCCCAATGTAATTTCTTAATTTCATAAATTTTCAAAGATCGGTTAAATTTACCAAAGATTTTAAACACAATTAAACATTAACGATTTAACTCCTTTAAATTTTAAATATTGCTGAAATCTGCAGAAAGCTGTTAATACGAGACCTTAATAGGATGTTTTTACTTCATTAATATTTAAAGATTGCTTAAATTTACTCAGGATTTTAAACACGACACCAAATAACATTTCTTTCACTTCTTTGATATTAAAATATTACTGAAATATGCAGAAAATTATTAACACGGTATCTTAATAGCATGGTTTTACTTCATTAATATTCAAAGACTGCTTAAGTTTGTCCTTGTAACATAATTCTGTTTCCTTCATTAAGGGTAAAATATTGCTTAATATGTCCAAACATCATGAATACAATTCCACAATAATTACAAATAGAAAACAAAGGAAGCAAACTCAGCAAAGAATGCAGAGGTAAATTTTGCTGCCACATTCTCGTCTTCCAGGCAGTGTGACGAAGACATTTATAAAGGCAAATAAAACGTCAGGTGATATTGAAAACGGTAGAATTATCAATCACAAGATGTTAGGCTGGGACTCTATGATGAGCCACCAGGACCACCTCTGGTGTTCTGTTCCAGCTCTGGTCAGCGCATCCAAGTGTATCTGAAGACTCCAAGGCACAAGGAATCAAACCTCTTTAATCATGAATTTGGATGTCTTTGATGAGCAGATCTACTCCACAAAATCAGAACTCTCTTGGACATCAAAGACAGCTGATGTAGCAGGATTCTTTCAACAACATTTTGAATTTTGATTTTTACTTGAGGACACCAAATGGAGAGTACAGACGAAACTGTTCAGACAAAAAACCAGAAAGCACACAAGTTGTGGATGTGAGGAACATGTTCACATTTGTGTTGTTTCATTTTCTTTCATTTTTATAGTTGTGTTTATTTTTTATTAGCGTTTTTCATTTTTGTCTTCACATCGTCAAGCTGTCATTTTGTTAGGTGTTTGTGAGCTGCGCAGTTTTGCCGTGATATTGTTTATGTTCACGATGAATTGGGCTAATCATGTCTAGCTGAAGATGTTTGCCGTTATAAAAGATGGTGGTGCACTTGGTAGGCATCAAAACGTTGGATACGAATAAGAGAAGGAGTTTGCGATTGAATGGTACGAGAGCTTCTCTAAAAGTTTAGAAACAACAGGGTTCGGTATTGTTTTGACAGCAACTTTGACTTTTTGGTTTCCATACAGCTTTTGACTGATTTGATCCCCATGCTTCGATCTTTGATTGTTTGCTTGTGTCTCTGATTATTAATATTTTTGTTTTATTGTTTTTGTTAATTATTAAATTATATTTGTGTATTTATGTCATTTCTGTCAGTTTTGGTTGTCATTTGTTATTTGTACTCTGTACTTTAAATGTGCTGTTATTTCTTGTACTTGTAGGTGGAGCCGTAGGAGGCGGGGCCACCCCGCTGTCATTGCTGCTGGGTCCTCCTTCTGGCAGTCAGAAAAAGAGACTCAGCAGTGGATCAGTGAGTTTGGAAGGAGTCTTGCGAGTATTGCTGCTTCCTCGTATACTGACTTTCAAGAGACAGTAAAAAGAAAACAATGACAAAAATCACAGAAATGAAAGTCTGACAGCACCGAGATTGTGAGTGGAGGAAATGAATCTTAAGTGGCATGTTGCACTTCATAGTCTTGTATGCTTTGAGAAGTTTGTCTACCAGCTGAAAGGAGTTTGAGGCTCTGTAATTGCTCAGAAAATTGTCAACAACATCTTTGAAGGCTTTCCAGGCAATTTTTTTCCAGCCCAACTAACAGATCTTCAAACTGCTTGTCACTCATAACATATCTGATCTGGGGGCCAACAAAAATGCCCTCTTTGATCTTGGCATCAGTTATTCTTGGGAACATCTGTCTTAAATAATGAAAACCTTCGCCTTCCTTGTTCAGTGCTTTCACGAATTTCTTCATGAGTCCCAGTTTTATGTGAAGAGGAGGCAAAAATATCGACAAGCAATTCATGTGCCACATTTTTCTGTCCTGAAACTAACTTTTTACGGAGTGGCCAGTTCTGTTGAGAATAGTGTGACTCTTTGGCACGGCTGTCCCATTCACAGATGAAACAACAGTACCTTGTATAGCCGAGCTGCAGTCCTAGTAACAGAGCAACGACTTTAAGATCTCCACAGGTATTCCAGTTGTACCGGTTACACTGGACGTGCTTCAGCAACAGTTCCATATTCTCATACGTTTCTTTCATGTGTGCTGTATAGCCAACAGGTACAGAAGGATAAACGTTGCCATTGTGTAGCAGAACAGCTTTCAGGCTTAACATTGACGATTCAATGAAGAGACTCCACTCTTCCGGGTTGTGATCACAACCCAAGGCTGAGAACAATCCTTCAATGTCACAACAGAAACAGAGACTGTTGACTTGTGCAAAAAATTTGGTTATATCATGATGTTGGCCTTGAAACACAGATATTTTCATACCTGGAGACAGAAAACACCATTCCTGCAGTCTCTAACCCAGCAGCTCGGCTTTTGCTTTTGACAGACCCAAATCTCTGACCAAATCATTCAGTTCAGACTGTGTTATCAGATGTGGGTCGCCTGATGAGCACAGTTCAAAATCCGAGTCAATGTTACTGTCAATACCCTGCGTTGCAGTTTCTTCATCTAGTTCGTCTAAGGTCCAATCCTCTGGTGGTTTCGGAATTGGAAGGCTGTTGTCATGTGGCACGGGTCTCACTGCTGAAGGCAGATTTGGATATTCAATTGACTTCTTGTTTTTGGCAGAGAAACCAGACACATTAGTCAAACAGAAGTAACAGTCCATCACATGGTCTTTCTGTTCTCGCCATATCATCGGAACAGCATACAGCATTGTCTTTCGAGTGCCATCTGAGCCAGGCTCTTATACTGACAGCACATATTGCACAGCAAATGTGAGGCGCCCATTCCTTGTCTTGATCACCAATTTTACAGCCGAAATACAGATGATAAGCTTTCTTCACAAGAGCAGTCATCCTACGTCTCTGAGGCGCAAGTGTATATTTGCCACAGATATAGCAGAATGTATGGCGGCTGTTACGACATTGACGAGACATATCACCCAACACCAAAACGTCTACAGCATCAAGCGTACTTACTGTTATATTGCTACAGATACTATACTTTACTATACTGATACCATACATACACCTATACTGATACTATACATACACACTGACTATCTATATTAACCAAATGAGCAGGATCGTGTATGCAAGCCACCTTTATAGCATGCTGAGACAGCGTCAAGCTCGTTCAGACCTGCCCAGGATGTCAACTTCCACAGAACAGCTTCCAACCTGGCCTGATTCCATGCCTGGACATGCGCAGGCTGCAAAAATTGTTGTTGATAAGTCACTTACGGGAGCGAAAATGTTTGGATACAAATATAAGAAAAAATCATGACAAAACTGAAACGGTACGTGATGGGTAAATTTTGATGTGATATTCATGATCAGCACCCAAAAATCTATAAGAAACACCCAACAGTGTTCAAGAAGCAAAAACTTTGTTGTGCAGTGATATTGTTTTTCATTTTACAAGCACAAGAAATGAAATTAAGGCAAACAGAGAAACAAACTAAATAAGAAAAAAATTAGTGATATATGAATGAACGAAAACGAGAACGAAAATTGAGTAAAAACGAAAAAAACAGCAATAGAATTTTCGTTCAATCCGGTTCAGTCGGGAAGAGGGGTTATTTGAATGCCCTGAGCGTTCAGTCATGCTGTCCTGTTTACTATGCTGTGACCTTGTACCTTGGGCGTACTATAGTCACATGGCACAACTTCCATAAAGGACCGTTGTTTGTTTGTTGAGCACATGTTGGCTTGCCGGGTTGAAGCAGTAAGCACGTGTGGTTGATGATGGCGACTTTTGCACAGATGTTTGTGTGCAGAAAATGAGAAAGTAATGAGTGGAAATACTTTAATTACAGCGCAGATGATAATAAAGGCAAATAGCGTGCAAGAAGAAGAAAAACGGTACAGTTTTTAGTTAGTGGGACGAATACTACAAACCTGAGGGCTCATTTAGCTTGACATAATCCAACGATTTTAAGTGTATTAGATGAAGAAAACAAGACTAAAAGTGAGAAGAGAAAGAGAGAAGGTAAGCAACATACAGTCTGTTGGTGCCAGTGGCTGAGGACCTTGTCTGTGCACCTGCATCACGGGCATTCGAGTGAATATTTTCACTGTGTGGCTATTTGTGCAGCGGACGTTGTTGCAACATGAACAAATCTCTCGAAATGCATGCTTGTTTAAAGCTTACCAGCAAAGTGCTTGCACAGACTGGTTTCTTGGGTTGAAACATTTGATCTTGCTGACTACACTCATTAGGCCACTTCATCTGTTTGATTATTTATAGTCATAGGGCAGGAATAGAAGATGAACAAGAGGGTATGTCAAACCAATTGAGGTAGAAAGTCATAGAGGCATTCAAATGGAGACATGTGTCAACATATTCCTGTCAAATTCTACAAGTACATGAAACTCACTCCATGTATCTTGATTAGAGTCAACTGCAGCCAGATGTTTGACTTTCTCCATTGTAGGACATTTTGTTGTATTTCTGGGATATTTGTTATATAGCGAACTTTTAAAGCCAGCTCACAATTTTAGGCCTGTGTAGGCCATAGCCGGCAGAGAGCAATTGGGGGCTGGCTGACTTGGGGTGAATCTCTTCTGGACAGGCTAGTAAAGGTTCTGCCCTACTTTGGGATAACTTAACTAACAAATTGGGCCTTGTGGACTGAATGGCCCTTTTTCACTTTTAAAATGTATTGTAAACTAAAGAAATAACAGCTTTGCAACTCTTCAAACATATTGAAACTTGAAGTGACAAGCAAGAGATTGACGAGCCCAAGAGCATTATTTTCTATTATAACACCTTTGCTGCAAAGCTTGTATAAACAGCAGACGAGGAGGCGGTGTGACAAGCAGGCAGTTGGGTGGGGGACTCGTTCCCTCTAAAAAGTGGTCTTCATTATGCAAAATTATTCCTCCTGTGTATTTTCAAGTACATTAATTGCCATTCTAGTATTAGTAATGCCTTTTCTTTCAAAATGACGTTGGGAAAGGGAGTGTCGGGGTGCCTCACTGGAAATTCTGGCGTGACAATGTGAAAAAGGGGAGTCAAAGTGGTTAGCTTTTTCAATAGAAAATATAACAGCAAGAATGCAAAAAGAAGGAATTGGGAACAAAGAAAAAGAAACCATTCTGAAACCAACTGGCTGCATTAGATAGATAGACAGATAGATAGACAGATAGATGTGAATGGATGAAGCAGGAGGATTGAATAATTACGTAGTGAAGATACAAATATCATGTCACATAGGTCTGTTACCCTACCTGATTTGGAATTATGCCATTGTGCATTTGCCCTCCAGGTAGCTCCTGGTAGCCTCCCTGTCCTGGTTTTTAATTAAATCAAACTTGGTCCCACCCAGATCTTTCTTACTTCTTCCTTTCAGATCCATGAATATAAAACAGCAACTCCTTAAATTAGGTCCATTAATCTCCTAAGCGCTGACAGGGGGGTCAGTGCTAGGGCTGTTAGGGGTCAGTGCTAGTGCT
Organism: Erpetoichthys calabaricus; assembly: GCF_900747795.2. Lineage (NCBI taxonomy): Eukaryota > Metazoa > Chordata > Cladistia > Polypteriformes > Polypteridae > Erpetoichthys > Erpetoichthys calabaricus. The sequence continues at coordinate 24,627,268 of NC_041397.2, forward strand.
GCTTCTATTTTTAATATGTATGCATGATTTGGATAGGAATACAAGTAACAAGCTGGTTAGGTTTGCAGATGACACCAAGCTAGATTGATTGTCAGATAATCGAGAATCCATTCAATCATTTCAGAGGGACTTGGATAGCATACAGGCTTGGGCAGTTTTGTGTCAGATGAAATTTAATGTCAGTAAATGTAAAGTATTACACATAGGAAGTAAAAATGTCAGGTTTGAATACACAATGGGAGGTCTGAAAATCAAAAGTACATGTTATGAGTAGGATTTAGAGTTGTAGTGGACTCTACACTATCAATTTTCGGACAGTGTTCAGAAGCCATTAAGAAGGCTCACAGAATGTCAGGTTATATAGCGCCCTGATGTGTGGAGTACAAGTCACAGGAGGTTCTGCTCGAGCATTATACACTGGTGAGGCCTCATCTGGGGTACTGTGTGCAGTTTTGATTTCCAGGCTACAACAAAATATATAAAAAATGTTTTTAAGTAAGACGATTTTATTTACTTTAGTTATAAACTAGTCATTTAGCCCGTTACAATAACGGGCGCTAGAACAGTAGTGCATAAACATTAGTAGGAACAGTCTATATTAAATGGCAAGGGACTTTGACCTCATTCTTTTTGTTGGTCGCATTTTTCTTTCTTTCAGCCTTTCTTTTGTTGATGTTTACTTGCTGAGCTGACCGTTCTTTGTGGGATGTTGCCGTTTATTGTGTTTCTTTAATTTTCTGTGACAGTAATACTGTCTTGTACGTCCGCTGGCTTGAACGTCCGTAATATACCTTTAATTTTCTCTGGCGGTAATACAGGCGTGCACGTTGGTAATATGTCTTTAATCTCCTCTGACAGTAATACTGGCTTGTATGTGGGTGTAATATGAGTCGCTGTATTGTGTACCTTTAATTTCCTCTCGCAGTAATACTGGTTTGTATTTCCGTAAAACGCCTGTAACTTTCTCTGACAGTAATATCGCGCATCGCACCGTGCCCTGTGCATGCGCACTTCACCAGAAGCCCCGCGCATGCGCACTTCACCAGAAGACACCCACACACAGACACCTGGACGCACACAGGGATTTTATTATAGAGGATGCACTAAAAAGCAAAAAATAAATTTTTATTTAACCACAATTTTCGAGGTCATATGTGACTAAATAAAATCGTGGAGTGTGCATAAATTAATTGATTCGAAAATTTTTGAAACTTGTTTAGCATGGTGGGGAATTACAATGTTGTTACTTTGTTATATTTTATGATGAAAGTAGCTATTCTATGAATTGATTGAATTAATTAATTTATGTGCGCCCCATGATTTTATTTTGTCACATATAACCATGAAAATTGTGGTTAAAGAAAATTGTATTTTTTGCTTTTAAGGGCATTTATAACTAAAGTAAATAAAATCATTTAATTAAAAAACAAATGTCCTATATTTTATTTTTCACTTTTTAGTTTTCGAGTATTTTGCAAATGGGTTTTCTTTTATCAGTTTTCATGAACGGGAAGCTTCTTTAAAAGTATTACATAATCTATCTTTGCAGAATTATTTGAATACTCAAAAGAATTATATTTTGGTCTATTTTTCTGTTCATGCTCTTATGGGATTAGCGCTCAGTCGCTGTGAAATAGAAATCGATGACAGAACGGCAAGCTCACTCCAATACTTCCCCACCATGATCATCAAGGCTACTCCTTCACAAGAGTAAACAAGTAAAGTCGGCACGTGTTTTTACCCACTCCACTGGTGGGGGCAATCTGATGTGTTATACGCTCCTATATTTCACTTTATTCTCTCTCCATCATTGTATGTGTGCATTAATTGGAATCGCATGATTATAGCAACATTTTTTACGTAATTGCATTGATTTTGACGGATTATTGTATTGTCATCCATACTTAACACATGCAAAATTTGGAAAAATTTGCTTTGTCAAAAGTGGGTTTAACATCAATTGCAAGATTTGACACAGAGAAACAGACAGAGGATTCGTGTTAAATAAAATCATTTAAAAAGGACATACCAACACGGGAAAAAGTCCAGAAAAGAGTAACCAGGCAATCCAAGGCTACAGGGGATAAATTATGAGGAAGGATTAAAAGGGCTGAGCCTGTTTGGTTAAAATTATTAGTACAGTGGATTGAGACTGTTATTTTAAAATGAGTTCATCAAGAACACGGGGACACAGTTAGAAACTTAAGGGTAAATTTCACACAAACATTAGGAAGTTTTTCTTCACACAAAGAACCACTGACACTTAGAATAAGTGACCAAGTAGTGTGGCAGACAGCAGGACTTTAGAGACTTTCAAAACTCGACTTGATGTTATTTAAGAAGAATGAATTGAATAGGACTGGTGATCTTTGTTGAGCTGAATGGCCTGTTCTTGTTCCGATGTTCTAATGGCGATTTGATGCAAAGTAGATAAACATGTAGGTCCCTCCCCAAGACTGCATTCACTTACCCCCATTTTTAATGTTCCCAGTCCCCGTTAGAGGGATTAACTCTATCTCATTCCTGGGCTGGGTGGATCAGGACATCATTACTCTTGGTGATATTTTTTGATGACGTGGGGCTTAGAACATTTCAATTTGTTGAGGTTCACATTTTCTATTCCATCCTCCTCTTTTATCTTTTTTGTCCGAGTCTGGTTGGTTATCAGGTCTTGTGATGTTCCTCTATCTTCACTGCTCTCCACTCCTTCTCTTTTAACTTGTTCTCATTCTCTTTGCACTCACACAAAACCCGTCACTGCTACTTATGCCTTGTTACGCAAGGCTGCTTTCAAATTCTTGTCCATTCAGTCAGTTTGAGAACGTGATCCATCACTGTCTGCACCTCTTGATTTTCAAAAACATCAATTTTGCTTCTAGAAATCCCAATCATCAGCTTAAACCATTGAAATTTGTGCCTCACCAGTATTTCACTCCCCGTAAACGGTGTGCAATGGGCCTTTCTAATGATCCCCTCTGTTCTCTTTGCTCTTTTTTGCATATGTACTGGGAACGTCCCTTAGTTTTAGCCGTTTGGTGGGCTGTGGCACACTTTCTTTCTTCTGTCCTCTCCTATAATATCTAATTTATTCCTCAAGTTTTCCTTTTCTTGGATCTTTCTGTTTCCTCTCTTTCTACTTTCTAGCAAAGATTGTTCTATTTGGGCACAAAGGCGGCACAATTAGCCCAAGCTTTAAGCCGCAATTGCTAGAATTGGAGTGACCGTCTCAAATAAACTGCTCAAAAAAATTAAAGGCACTTTGAAAACACATCAGATCTCAATGGGAAAAAAATCCTGCTGGATATCTGGACTGGGTAATGTGTTAGGAACAAAAGGATGCCACATCATTTGACAGAAATGAAAGTTATCAACCTACAGAGGGCTGAATTCAAAGACACCCCAAAAATCAAAGTGAAAAAATGATGCGGCAGGCAGGCGAGTCCATTTTGCTGAAATTTCATTGCAGCAACTCCAAATCATACTCAATAGTTTGTATGTCCCCCATGTGATTGTATGCATGCCTGACAATGTCTTAATAAGACGACGGATGGTGTCCTGGCGGATCTCCTCCTAGATCTGGACCAGGGCATCACTGAGCTCCTGGACAGTCTGAGGCGTCGGATGAACCGAAACATAATGTCACACCCAGAGGTGTCCTATTGGATTGAGGTCATGCGAGTGAGCATGGGTCCAGTCAATGGTATCAATTCCATCATCCTCCAGGAACTGCCTGCATACTCTCGTCATATGAGGCCGGACATTGTTGTGCACCAGGAGGAAACCAGGACCCACTGCACCAACATAGGGTCTGACAATGGGTCCAAGGATTTCATCCCGATACCTAATGGCAGTCAAGGTGCCGTTGTCTAGCTTGTAGAGGTCTGTGCGTCCCTTCATGGATATGCCTGTCCAGACCATCACTGACCCACCACCAAACTGGTCATGCTGAACGATGTTACAGGCAGCATAACGTTCTCCATGGCTTCTCCAGACCCTTTCACGTCTGTCACATGTGCTCAGGGTGAACCTGCTCTCATCTGTGAAAAGCACAGGGTGCCAGTGATGGACCTGCCAAATCTGGTATTCTATAGCAAATGCCAATCGAGCTCCACGGTGCCAGCCCACTAGAGGACGTTGGGCCCTCAGGCCACCCTCATGAAGTCTGTTTCTGATTGTCTGGTCAGAGACATTCACACCAGTGGCCTGCTGGAGGTCATTTTGTAGGCTCTGGCAGTGCTCATCCTGTTCCTCCTTGCCCAAAGGAGCAGATACCGGTGGGTCCTGCTGATGGGTTAAGGACCTTCTACGGCCCTGTCCAGCTCTCCTAGAGTAACTGTCTGTCTCCTGGAATCTCCTCCATGCCCTTGAGACTGTGCTGGGAGACACAGCAAACCTTCTGGCAATGACACGTATTGATGTGCCATCCTGGAGAAGTTGGACTACCTGTGCCACCTCTGCAGGGTCCAGGTATCGCCTCATTCTACCAGTAGTGACACTGACCATAGCCAAATGAAAAACGAGTGAAAAAACAGATGAGGAAGGAAAAATGACAGTGGGCTCCACCTGTTAAACCATTCATTCCTGTTTTGGGGTCGTCTCATTGCTGCCCCTCTAGGTCACTTGTTGTTAATTTCATTAAAACTAAAGCAGCTGAAACTAATTGACAGCCCCACCTGCTACTTTGCCGACCAGATCAATAGCCCACAAGTTTCACTGACTTGATGCTATACTCGGATTACAAAGTGTTCCTTTAATTTTTATGAGCAGTGGCAATCATATATGCAACTTCTTTGGACTCACCTGAATGGGCGCTTTACCAATGACCATAGAGTTCTTCTCGTATGCAGCTGTGCCTTTTCAGTTGTTCTCATCTCTTTGATTAACTTGTGCTATTTGGGGATGTGGGGTGGGACGGGGATTCAGTGGGTGGGATGGGGTTTGAATGGGTGGAATGGTGTTGGCACTGTAGGGAGGCTGTTTTTTATATTTGCATCGATATTGTCATGCTTATGTTGGATTTTATGTAACTTGTATTTGCATATTTACTTAATAAAAAGTTAATAAATACGGAGCAATCATGTCACAATGAATGGTCTGATGGTAGACTGGTAGGGACTCTAAAACCCAAATTGTGGCCAGCGGTGTGGAATTGTGGGTATGGCTTTGAACTTCATACCTTGAGGTTGTGGGTTCAGGTCCCACTACTGTCACTGTGTGACCATGAGCAGGTCACTTCAAATGGAAAAGCAAAACAAACTCAAACAATTGTACCTCAGATGCTGTGATTTAGCTTGGATAAAGACGTCTGCCACATAACAACAATAAGTGATGTAATAAAATGTGCATTTGGAAGGATGCTGCCAGTGACCCCATGAAGACAAATGTGGCATAAAGAGTGAGTCAGTCAGTCATTGTCCAACCCGCTATATTCTAACACAGGGTTACAGGGGTCTGCTGGAGCCAATCCCAGCCAGCACAGGGCACAAGACAGGAACAAACCCTGGGCAGGGTGCCAGCCCACTGCAGGGCACACACACACACACACACACAACACCAAGCAGACACTAGGGACAATTTAGGATTGCCAATGCACCTAACTTGCATTGTATTGTATTGACCCCGTTTTTGACACCCACTGCACGCCCAGCCTTCCTGGAAAGGGGTCTCTCTTTAAACTGCCTTTCTTGAGGTTTCTTCCATTTTTTCCCTACAAGGGTTTTTTGGGAGTTTTTCCTTGTCTTCTTAGAGAGTCAAGGCTGGGGGGCTGTCAAGAGGCAGGGCCTGTTAAAGCCCATTGCATCACTTCTTGTGTGATTTTGGGCTATACAAAAATAAACTGTATATAACAGATTCCAAATGATCTGCCAATCTACCTATCTTGGTATCATCTGCAAAATTAATCAGCTTGTTATTGATATTCCTATCCAAATCATTTAGTCAGTCAGTCATATCCAAACCGCTATATTCTAACACAGCGACACGGGTGTCTGCTGGAGCCAATTCCAGCCAACACAGGGCACAAGGCAGGAACAAATCCCGGACAGGGCACACACACTCACACCAAGCACACACTAAGGACCTAACCTGCATGTCTTTGGACTGTGGGAGAAAACCAGAGCACCCGGAGGAAACCCACGCAGACACGGGGAGAAGATGCAAACTCCACGCAGGGAGGACCCAGGTCTCCTTACTGTGAGGCAGCAGCACTACCACTGCGCCACCCTGGGACAAAGAGTCTTGAGAAGAAATTAAACAAAACTGAAACAAGGTGGACTAATAGCATTTTTTGTAGCAGCAAGGAATGTTCTGGAACACACTTTAAAGGATACCTAAAGATGGTTAACCGGCAGGAGGAAAAAAAAGCCTAAAATAAGAAGAGACGTGAGGTCATCAATGAAGTCCCTCAGGGGTGTGTCTTGGGTCCGTTACTTGTTATGATTTATATTAGTGACATTGACTCTGGTTGTGAAATTAGCAGATGACACTAAAATTGGAAGTATGGTAGACATTGACCAGGCAGCAAAAAGAATTTAAAAAGACCTGGACAAGCTTCAGAACTGGGCGAACATCTGGAAAATGCAGTTTAATGTAAAAAAGTGCAAAGTGGGCAAAAGAAACATCAATTATAAATACAAAATGGGAGACACTAACCTACAAACAACTTCTGAAAAGGATTTAGGGGTGTATGTTAACACAACATTTTCATTGACGAAGCAAAGCACTGCCTTTTTATATCTGCTGCATCCCACTTCTGCCACCATTAGAACAGAAGAACAACCAATCCAAGGTCACCAATCCCAATCCCCGAATCATAATCTAAAGCAGGGGTGTGCAAAGCCATTCCTGGAGGGCCGCAGTGGCCGCGGGTTTTCATTCCAACCCAGTTGTTTAATTAGAAAACAATCCTTGCCAATAATTACATTTCATGGCTTTTTAGTGCTTTAACTCTGCTATGTCAAGTCATTCTCAAATCCTAGATTTTTTTTTTCCATTCTAAAGATATCCAAATATTTTGAAGTGTAAAACGGATGGGTAATTCTCAATCCTTGACTTTTTTGTCTTCTCTTTCCTTCCAAGTATTTAATTAAACCAAATAGTGCATGATAAATACACACAGGTGTAAAGGGTAACAAGCAAAATGGATAACTGCTGGTTTCTTTTGTCATTTGCATCTTATTGCTAATAAGGAGCAATTAAAAACCAAGAATGCAGCTGTTTAAGACTTAAATAAGCAATAAGGGTTCAAAATCTTAACGAGGGAGATAACTAAAATGAAGCAGAAGTGTTTCTAGAGCAATTAGTGCTTCTTATTAAGCAATTGGGTTGGAACAAAAGCCTGCAGCCACTGCGGCCCTCCAGGAATGACTTTGCACATCCCTGATCTAAAGGTTCCCAAAGTCCTATTCTCCATCGCACTGCTTGGTAATTTATCCCATGTGTCTATGGATCTTTGCATGAAGAAAAACGTCCTAAGATTTTGTGAAATCAGGTTTCCACCCATGTCCTCATATTCTTGCTGCAGAATTTACTCTAAATTAACAGCTTGGATTAGGCGGACAGGCAAAACTCTCCCTCTAACCCCAAACACTTTATTACAAACTAGCCGTCCTTGGCGGCTTCGCCTGGGTAGTAGTGAAACAGGACAACGAGGAGAGATCTGCCCGGCTCCCTACTACTGATGACACGCTTCCCCCTTCCCTCGACCCGCAGCGTCTGTCTCAGATTAAAGCGAATATATCACTCTGACAAGTAAACTATGATTCTTAGTGCGATGAGAGAAGTCGCAAAATCAACCGGAATGTTGAAGCAAATGTCACAAACATCACACAGAGACATCATGAAGGTTTGGGGCAGCCACCCGTATATTATGTCCTGGCTGCAAAAAGGTTGAAAATAATCACAGATCTTTACAGATCGGAGTCCACAACTGAACTGACTCATGCCAGAAAAGATGGCATCTTTTTATGTCGGCACCGGAAGTGACATCATCTGAGGTGCCGGGACCAGAAGTGACACCATCAAAGGTGCTGGAGCCGGAAGTGACATCATCAAAGCCACCGGAACCCAGCGGGATTTCCCAAGAATAGTCTGCAAGGGATTGAGAAAGACAGTCAGTGCACCCTGCTGCTCCCTGGTCAGATTATTCAGGGCCTTTAGTTGTCTCCTACTCACATGTGTGTGACACAAATTATAGAAAAAAGCCTGATCTAAATCCGTTATGTAGCTCTCATTTGCTAGCTATGCGGAGGTAAGATAAACACCCCGAGGTTGACGCGTGAGTGAGGAGGGTGCTGCCCCCCTCCCATCAGCCCGCTGCGTGTCTCTTGGATTTGTGTAAATAAATTGGTACCACAAGTGATACATAGTACAATGAGAGAGGTTGCAAAATCAACTAGAATGTTCAAGCAAATTATAGAAAAAAGCCTGATCTAAATCTGTTAAGTAGCTCTCTTGTGAAATGCGGACAGACATACAGACGTTGGATTTTATACATACATACATACATAGAGAGAGACAAGCACACTGTCATAAAATGTACATTTTGCAAATAGTTATATCATAAAACTATTGAATAAGCAGTAAACAGTTCAAATCAAGGGACATCTGGAGTACTGTGTGCAGTTCTGGTCACCGAACCACAAGAAAGACATAACAGCACTTGAAGCTGTGAAGAGTAGCCAAGTGCATCATGGGACGTAAGGACATGTCCTACTGTGACAGACTCAAAGAATTAAACCTGTTTAGTCCCAAGCAGAGGACACTGAATGGGGACGAAATCAGGTATTGAAAATCCCCAAAGGTTTTGATAAAGAAGATCCAACAACATTCTTTCGAATTAAGGGTGAATCACATACTCAAGGACAACAGTGGAACTTAAGGGGAAATGCAGTTAGGCTGAAGTCAGGAAGCACTTCTTTACTCAAAGAGTTATGGGACTTAGAAACAAACTACCGAGACATGGAGTTCAAGCTAGGGATCTGTGCCAGCAAGTGGAAGGTTGCCGGTTTAAATCCTATAAAACGCCAGAAGTGACTCTACTCTGTTGGGCCCTTGGTTCTTAACCTGCAATTGCTCCATCCTGGGTTTAACGTATGACGATGCAGGTTCTCTCCATGCTCCCATTGTCCGTCTGGGAGCCCTGAACCCAACATCGTTGGTAATGTCACCAAGATGAGCTGACAAATGAAGACAAATCTCACATGAAACCAGGGGATATATCCAAAAAGTGTATAAGTGCTTTTATTAAAACAACAAACAGTATCCCAACAAAAGTGCAGTGCCTCAGTTTCTTCAATAAATAAATCCATCATAAAACAAGTGTCCAGTGAGGATAAAAACCATCAATAAATAAATCCTCTAAAATCAGAGGTAAAAATGCAGAAGTTACAGTGCAATCTCTCTCTTTACTGTCCGGGCCACCCATTGCTGCATCAGCCGGTGGAGACCCCACAGCCACGAGCTCCTTCTGCCAACCTCCGTCTTGGACTCCTTACGGACGTCACTGCCAGACCGTCCGAGGTCAGCTCTCCTCCCTTCATCTTTCGCGCTCCCGCAGTCGCTCCTCAGATCCCTTGGGAGGACACTTGCCCTGCTCACCCCACTCCAATAGAACATTCAATGGAGCGAACTAGCCCCTAGAGCGCCACAACCTAACACTCCTTCGCGGGGCCCCAGCTCGTGCTCTCTCCTCCTTACAGGCAGCCAGATCGTAGCTGCTAAGACGGATCTTCACGTCTTCTAACCTCATTCGCTCTATCTATCCATCCTGGTGTTGACCCATATAAATACACCCCCGCGCGCCTCCATGGGCGCAGCACCTTAATCACACACTGCAGGAAGCCAATGAGGCAATCAAGAGTGACCACACCCACACGTGCAGGTGCGACTCGCTCCATCTACCACATTAACCCCCTGCCGTCATGCAATCGCACCCACGGAGAACGGCACAGCTATACGGATTTAAAACATGGCCTTTTTTTATTGGAAGCCACGGACCCGCTATACCACATAACGTTAATCTGCATCCAGCCCTGCAAGCAGGTCCTCCAATTTACAGGGAGAACTCAGGGGTTGGTGACACTCCAGTCACTGTAAAAATCTCCCACTATTCCAGGGTGGTGCTGAGGTGTCACCCGCTGCACTCGGGTCCCAATCCAGGTGGTTTGGGGTGTGGTGGGTGCGGCAATACGCTGTACCACCATATGCTTAAACTACATGGAGGAGACACTGGGACGGCTTAGCTATTAGCTATGCTTGATGGACTGAGTGGTCTCCTCTTGTTGGTCAAACTTCTTATGTTTTTAAGAGGAATAAATGACAGAATAAACCTAAATGGGGAGAATGAGAAAGTGAGTGGATGGATGGAAATGGAGGCTCTCGTCTTAGGCATGCACAAATAGATTCACAGCACAGACATATATATATATATATATATATATACCAATATAAATTAGACACACATACTCCCCACATGTTCCCCAGTCCCTTTTATATTAACTTTGTTTTAAGTTTGTAATCCAACCGGCCTAGGAAGTCCGACAATAAATCCTAGTGTACATGCCAAATATATTCCACTGACACATTATACTTTATATATATATAATATTATATTATATATACATACATACTTTGGAACCTCGGGTCATGTCCGCAATTCGTTCCAAAACTCTGGTCGTGACCCGAAGTAATTTCCCCCATAGGATTGTATGTAAATACAATTAATCCATTCCAGGCCATACAAACTGTATGTAAATATATATTTGTTAAAGATTTTTAAGCACAAGCATAGTTAATTACACCATAGAATGCACAGCGTAATAGTAAACTAAATGTAAAAACATTGACTAACACTGAGAAAATCTTGAACAACAGAGAAAACTAACACTGCAATAGTTTGCGCTATATCGCTACCCACCGCTCGCTAAAAACACTTTTTTTTTAATGAGTTTTAAGCACAGGGAAAAAAATGAACATTTGAAAAATCCATAACTTAATAAACAACCAAGAAAAGTAACATTGCAACAATGCACGCTACAAACTGATCGCTGTAAACAGAAGTGAAGTGGAGGTTAAAATCCAATAGAAAAAAGTCTTCATTAAATACAACGAGGTTAAAGCAATGCTCGAATCAGCCTCTTTAAAAACAAGTCCGGTGCATTCTTTAACTACCTTCTCTGCCTTATGTGGCCAGTCCTCTCTCTCGCGTGCACGTGTGTGTGCGTGTGTCTCTCTCTCTCTCTCTCTCGCTCGCTGCACAGGGAGAGACTGAACACGTGCAGGAATCATTGGCGTGCACAAAATGAAAGGGAAACTGGCTTGTTCGTATACCGAGTGTGTGGTCGTGAACAGATGCAAAAGTTTGGCGAACTTTTTGGTCATAACCCGATTTGTACGTGTTCCGAGACGTTCGGGAACCAAGGTATACAGTGGTGTGAAAAACTATTTGCCCCCTTCCTGATTTCTTATTCTTTTGCATGTTTGTCACACAAAATGTTTCTGATCATCAAACACATTTAACCATTAGTCAAATATAACACAAGTAAACACAAAATGCAGTTTGTAAATGGTGGTTTTTATTATTTAGGGAGAAAAAAAAATCCAAACCTACATGGCCCTGTGTGAAAAAGTAATTGCCCCCTGAACCTAATAACTGGTTGGGCCACCCTTAGCAGCAATAACTGCAATCAAGCGTTTGCGATAACTTGCAATGAGTCTTTTACAGCGCTCTGGAGGAATTTTGGCCCACTCATCTTTGCAAAATTGTTGTAATTCAGCTTTATTTGAGGGTTTTCTAGCATGAACCGCCTTTTTAAGGTCATGCCATAGCATCTCAATTGGATTCAGGTCAGGACTTTGACTAGGCCACTCCAAAGGCTTCATTTTGTTTTTCTTCAGCATTCAGAGGTGGATTTGCTGGTGTGTTTTGGGTCATTGTCCTGTTGCAGCACCCAAGATCGCTTCAGCTTGAGTTGACGAACAGATGGCCGGACATTCTCCTTCAGGATTTTTTGGTAGACAGTAGAATTCATGGTTCCATCTATCACAGCAAGCCTTCCAGGTCCTGAAGCAGCAAAACAACCCCAGACCATCACACTACCACCACCATATTTTACTGTTGGTATGATGTTCTTTTTCTGAAATGCTGTGTTCCTTTTACGCAAGATGTAACGGGACATTTGCCTTCCAAAAAGTTCAACTTTTGTCTCATTTGTCCACAAGGTATTTTCCCAAAAGTCTTGGCAATCATTGAGATGTTTCTTAGCAAAATTGAGACGAGCCCTAATGTTCTTTTTGCTTAACAGTGGTTTGCGTCTTGGACATCTGCCATGCAGGCCGTTTTTGCCCAGTCTCTTTCTTATGGTGGAGTCGTGAACACTGACCTTAATTGAGGCAAGTGAGGCCTGCAGTTCTTTAGACGTTGTCCTGGGGTCTTTTGTGACCTCTCGGATGAGTCGTCTCTGCGCTCTTGGGGTAATTTTGGTCGGCCGGCCACTCCTGGGAAGGTTCACCACTGTTCCATGTTTTTGCCATTTGTGGATAATGGCTCTCACTGTGGTTCGCTGGAGTCCCAAAGCTTTAGAAATGGCTTTATAACCTTTACCAGACTGATAGATCTCAATTACTTCTGTTCTCATTTGTTCCTGAATTTCTTTGGATCTTGGCATGATGTCTAGCTTTTGAGGTGCTTTTGGTCTACTTCTCTGTGTCAGGCAGCTCCTATTTAAGATATTTCTTGATTGAAACAGGTGTGGCAGTAATCAGGCCTGGGGGTGGCTACGGAAATTGAACTCAGGTGTGATACACCACAGTTAGGTTATTTTTTTAACAAGGGGGCAATTACTTTTTTCACACAGGGCCATGTAGGTTTGGATTTTTTTTCTCCCTAAATAATAAACACCATCATTTAAAAACTGCATTTTGTGTTTACTTGTGTTATATTTGACTAATGGTTAAATGTGTTTGATGATCAGAAACATTTTGTGTGACAAACATGCAAAAGAATAAGAAATCAGGAAGGGGGCAAATAGTTTTTCACACCACTGTATATAAAAGAAGCGATCTTACCGGCCTGGCGACGACTCTTTTGTTGAAGTCCACCTCACCCGGGTGTATTGGCGTTAACGTCCCTCCATGGCAGACGCCAGCATCAAAAATGCAAAGTAAAGTCATGTGCTCCGAAGATCCTTCCCGGTTAGCCGGCACTCTTTCTTTCCGTGCGTCTGAACCGTTCTTGTTACAGAGCCTTATTTGCTTTACCGCTAGCTTCCTTTTTATAGTCAACTTCCCAGCTCCTTCTTAAACCATCTTTCTCCTCTCTTTAAAATGCGCGCCTCCTTGCCTTTTAAGTCGGTTCTCCTTACGTCATACAACAGCGTGTTTTGGCAAGGACCCACAGGCGTGGTTTGGCCCCATGCTCCCCTTAAAGAGATATCACTAAGACAATTATTCCCTGGGACATAAACTCTAAGGGGGCGGCACGGTGGCACTGCTGCCTCACAGTTAGGAGACCTGGGTTCGCTTCCCAGGTCCTCCCTGCGTGGAGTTTGCATGTTGTCCCCGTGTCTGTGTGGGTTTCCTCCGGTCGCTCCGGTTTCCTCCCACAGTCCAAAGACATGCAGGTTAGGTGGATTGGTGATTCTAAATTGGCCCTAGTGTGTGCTTGGTGTGTTTGTGTGTGTCCTGCGGTGGGTTGGCACCCTGCCCGGGATTGGTTCCCTGCCTTGTGCCCTGTGTTGGCTGGGATTGGCTCCAGCAGACCCCCGTGACCCTGTGTTCGGATTCAGCGGGTTGGAAAATGGATGGATGGAAGTTTTTGTCCACGACTATTCCATATTTCTATAAAGTATGATATTTTGCATGAATTACTGGCCCTTTTGTTGAAAACACTTTTCAAGAGACTCCCACACCTTTGTATAATTCTAAAGAATGTTAGACTTTTAATAAATTTTTTTTTTTTTCCAAATACCATTGGTTTTGTGGAATCCGATTTACTGTATAAGACTTTTTTTGATATATGTTATCCACCCTACCTAACAAAAGCCTATTTTAAATTTGCCCTAGTGTGTGCTTGGTGTCTGGGTGTGTTTGTGTGTGTCCTGCGGTGGGTTGGCACCCTGCCTGGGATTGTTTCCTGCCTTGTGCCCTGTGTTGGCTGGGATTGGCTCCAGCAGACTCCTGTGACCCTGTGTTTGGATTCAGCAGGTTGGAAAATGTATGTATGTATGTATGTATAAACTCTAAAGGTAGCAAGCGGTAGAAACAGATAAAAGCACATAAAATATGTGACAACCGTTACATAGTAACGTATAGCTATTAGTGCTAAGAAGAGCCTCTGGGGGTCTTTTCTGCCCACTGCTATCAGACAATTCAACAGTTCCACCTGCTATACTCGTTAAGTTTATTTTTATTTATTAATTGACTAATTGATTGGCTGCACTTATTTGTCCTGTGTGTTCGTATTCTTCTTTTTTATGTTTGTGATGCTGTATGCATCTGAATATCCCCATGGGAATAATAAAGTTAATTTTATCTAATCTAATCTATAAGAGGAAAACAATGCACTCCCCTAAACTAGACAGGCACAAGACTAAACCCCATGGAGTGTAAATGTGCATTTGGGGGGGTTTTCTGATTGGCACCCGTCAAGGTTAAGCTGAGAAATGTAATGAAAGTGAAAGTCTGGTTGTAGGAAAAGATGTCATTCAGATTATGAGAGACCCTTTTATGATGCCATGACTCTGAAATATAAAAGAAGAAATTATGCAACCATATCAATAAATGAATATGCTCTTAGTCAAAGTATTTCCTATCCCGCCTCCTTCCATTGCCTTTGCCTTCTTTCTTTGACTTTGACGTCTTCTTTATGAGTGCGTATGCTGACTCTTCAGTAGGCGTCTTATCTGTGTTCGTGTAGTAATCGTCTTCCTTTGATGTCACGTATTTTCCAGGTATGTGCGGCAGTGTTTTTGAACTCTGGAGCTGAACTGTTGCTTCTCCTGATGGCTTTTGTTCCAAATTAGCTGTTAGGCTTCATGTGGTATCCTAAAGTGACATAACAATCGATTGGGAATGTTCGTTTAGCTTGGCTGCCACATTCCTTTTGAAGGACATATTTGATTTTTCTCCATCCACTTTAAGCTTTCATTTTTTGTGATGCATACACAGCGCAATGGAATTCTTACTTACCCGTCTCTCAAAGACGATTAGCATCAAAATATAATGCAAACAGCTGACAAATATAATGTTAAAAACATTAAAAAGCGCATGACATGATCGATACAAGGAATATGTGTTGTTCCATTCAATGAGCACAACAATTTTTTCTTTGTTGGACTGAGAAGAGAGAGTTCATGGGTGTCTCTGGTCAGAGATCACTTTATTTCTGTTTTTGAAGTGTGTTACCCTTTTTCTGATACCGCTAGCACCCATGCTGGTGTCACCCAATACATGTTGAAGCCACTGGCACGTCTTCCCTTTTCAATCAGGTGAGAGACAACAGGTGGAACTGCACGGCTCAATATTCAGTGACATTCATGTTTCTGGTGACTCGTCCTATGAAGTCAGTAGACGGAATGGTAGAGCATGGGGGGGTCAAGAGGTCACTGTAAAGGGGTATGTGGTGCTCCCGACATCTCTGCAAAAGGACAGAGGTCCAAGTCTTTAGAGTCCTGGTGCTCCCTGTTTTGCTATATGGTTGCGAGACATGGACGCTATCCAGTGACCTGAGACGGAGACTGGACTTTTCGATACTGTGTCTCTTTGGAGAATCCTTGGGTACCTGGGGACATTAAAAATGGTGGTAGATGAATGCAGTCTTGGGGAGGGACCTACATGTTAATCTACTTTGCATCCAACCATCATTAGAACATTAGAACGACTTTGTGTCGAGTGAGCAGTTGCTCACAAAGAGCTTAAAGAGACGTGACCTGTGGCATTTTGTGATCATTCAAATATGCTTATCATTTTCTTAAGACCCTCACATTTTCTGATCTGGGCTTTTATATTATTATGAAGATAATTGAGGCATATTTATTGAATCTTCTTGACGAAAATCAAAAAGTAAAAGGGAATTTAATAATTACATGGCAAACACAGGTGTAGTGGTTAAGACTTTAGACTTCAAACCTTGAGGCTGTAGATTCAAATCCTTCTATTGAGACTGTGTGACCCTAAGGAAGTCACTTGACCTGCCTGTGCTCCAATTGGAAAACTCAAAGAAATGTAACCAATTGCATCATACATGTTGTAAGTTGCCTTGGATAAAGGTGTCAGCCAAATATATTAATGTAAACTACAACGGATAGACACTGATGCAATGCATTCATGATAGCTTATGGGTAGTTTGAACGTGCACAGTGCAGCGCTCTGCAGTTAATCCACTTGACGCCAGTGTCAAATGAACATGGACACTTAGCAATGGGATTGCATCATAATTCTGAGATTTCCTTTGGAAGAGGGGGTGAAACCTGATGAAGTTTAATATGCTAGACTAGATGTTGCCCAACAAAGCTCACCAGTCCTGTTCACTTAATTTTTCCAAAATAATATCTAGTCTAGCAGTAACGTTGTGGCTGGACCTTAAGCGGGAAGTTCATATGTCAAAAACTTCCCCAGTGTGGCCGAATTAGAACAATATTGTAGAGAAGAGGGGGTCAGCATTTCTCTACAGCGATGCCAAAGACTGATTCCCTGTTACCAGAGCCGTTTGACTGTGGTTATTACTGCTAAAGGTGACACAAATAGCTAGTTTGGGGGGCAATTACTTTTCACACGGGTGGTTTTGGTGTTGTTGAACTTATTTTACCTTCCACAAATCAAATGATCATTTAAAAACATGTACTGTGTTTACACGGGTTGTTTCTTGCATCATACTTCAGGCCCGGCCTTAGGCATAGGCGAAGTAGACGACCACCTAGGGCCCCGGCGTCCGGGGGGGGGCGAATCGACGGCGGCCAGGCCCCCGGCCCGCCCCTCACCTCGCATGTTAAACAGTTCAAACTGGCTAAATTGTAGCAGCTAACTACTCCGGGCGAAAAAGGGACGCAGGCAGGGTGATGACCTCGTAACGTTACAAGAAAACGTCTCCTTGGTCTAATTTTCACGCATTTCGCAGAGCTTCCAGGGGGGCCCTGGACCCCCCTTTCTCCTAGGGCCCCATAATACCTAAGACCGGGCCTGCATATTTTAATTTTTTTGGAAATCAGAAACACTTGAGTGTTATGAATAAACAGAAATATATCAAATCAGGAAGGGGCAAATACTTTTGCACTGCACCGTTATACCAGCAGGCGCGGTTATTTCAAGTTAAATGAACTGAATTAGACGTGTCAGGTAAACATTCTATGCGCTCCTTTTTTGATTGTCGGTACATAAAGGTTAAAAAGGAGAACCGTGATTTAAAAAAGGGTCCGAAAAGGCGACGGCGCTGACTTCGTGATCGTCGCAGATAGAAGTACTCGGATTTTCAATCGTCCGAAGCGATGGCAAATTAAACATGCTAGAATGTAAAAATCATGTGTAAAGCAGCAGCAGCTCCGTCGAGAAAAAAGCAATGTTAATGTCATCCTGCATGGGCACATCGGACGCACTTGCAGAGAGCTGGCCCGCCGCTAACAAACGGAGCACGTCCCTCTTTTTTCTTTGTTTCCGCCTGAGCACAGCCGGCAGTGGACATCCAGCCCGTGCAAAAGTGAAACTCAAACCCTGGCGAAGCCGAGCGAAGCCCCCTGCCGAGGCCAAGTTCCTCTGGTTATGTGCTGGGATTCCCTGAGGTTACAAGGAAAGCCCCTTCGGCTAGAGCTGCTTGTCAGGGCGCGGGGGCGGGGATAGCGAGAGGGTGAGAGAGAGAGAGAGAGAGAGAGAGAGAGAGAGAGAGAGAGAGAGAGAGAGAGAGAGAGAGAGACCTCGTGATTGATTGTCCCATTGAGATGGTGGCAGTGCGACTCGTTTCCAGCTCTTGCTGAGCCTCGTCTCAAGGAATGCGTTCGAACATTTTCAGCGAAAGGTCGTCGCCCTAGAAGAAGGAAGGAGGATTTTTTTGTCTATCCGGATTTAGGGGG